>NW_021169986.1:0-920 GCF_002162155.2 Triticum dicoccoides
GTGGGAGGGGGAGGGAGCAGCAGCAGGCATGCCCGAAGTAGGAGGAATCCTACTTGGGGCCTAATACTATTCGGCCTCCCCCTTTCCATGTTTTCCGGTGGGAGAAGGAAAGAGGAGGGGAGAGAGAAGGAAAGGGGAGACCGAATTGCCCCTTCCTTTATCTCCTCTCCCTTTCCTTTCTCCCCCCTATTTGGCCATGTATGGGGCGCACCAGCCCACTAGGGGCTGGTCTGTCCCGCCATAGGCCCAATAAGGCCCATATCTTGCCCGGGGGTGCCCGGAACCCCTTTCTGGTGACCCGATACGTACCCGGTACCCCCGAAACACTTCTGGTGTCCAAATACTATCGTCCTATATATGAATCTTTACCTCTCGACCATTTCGAGACTCCTCGTCATGTCCGTGATCTCATCCGGGACTCCGAACAACATTCGGTCATCAAATCACATAACTCATACAATATAAAATCGTCATCAAACGTTAAGCGTGCGGACCCTACGGGTTCGAGAACTATGTAGACATGACTGAGACACCTCTCTGGTCAATAACCAATAGTGGAACCTGGATGCTCATATTGGCTCCCACATATTCTATGAAGATCTTTATCGGTCAAACCGCATAACAACATATGTTGTTCCCTTTGTCATTGGTATGTTACTTGCCCGAGATTCGATCGTCGGTATCATCATACCTTGTTCAATATTGTTACCGGCAAGTCTCTTTACTCGTTCCGTAATGCAACATCCCGCAACTAACTCATTAGTCACATTGCTTGCAAGGCTCATAGTGATGTGCATTACCGAGAGGGCCCAAAGATACCTCTTCGATACACGGAGTGACAAATCCTAATCTCGATCTATGCCAACCCAACAAACACCTTCGGAGACACCTGTAGAGAATATTTATAATCACTCAGTTAC
>NW_021169987.1:0-3099 GCF_002162155.2 Triticum dicoccoides
ACAAATCAGCAAATTTAAACAGAATATTTCTTTGCAGTTTAGGGGAACTCACATGATTGGCAGATATAAAGAAACTATTGTCAAATAGACGTTCTGATGCGTGCATACATACTGTAGGGTTTTGAATCATTGGTCGACAATGTTAACTAATCGAGTTCATTTGGGGTTTGCTTAATTCGAGATCGATGTATAGTCATGGAAGAAACGTAGGTGTTTAATCAGTGTGCCGTATATTATACAAGTATTCGACACCAGCAGCTACCATAAGTTTTCCATCCTTGTGCCAGGATCTACCAACAATAAGTGACCATATCATGTCCCTCAAAAAAACAAAAAATGACCACCTCATGTCACATGCCCTAAGATTACCTCCAAATGGTAGGTGCATATGTGTCACACTTGTATCTGGCTCGCTCAATATATATAACATTTTTTCCTCAGAAGTGTCCTATTTGTTTCGTCGGAACCATACATCTAGCTCACAATAAAGCCATCAGGCAATTCTATGCGTAGAGGAAAATGCAAGACATGGATCACAAATTTGTGGCGAGTCAGCGGTGACATAGGCTTCAGAGGCATCAGGAATTCCACACTATGCGCTAATACCAACCTTCCTGCAGTGTCTTAAGTACGGGCTGGTGCGGGGGTCAGTGACATAGTGACCTGCGACCACCTTGCTAACTTTCGTCTTCACTCATCGTCAACCTGCACACATGCAACTCTGGTTGGCACCGGTGGAAGCACAGAAATACTATTTTGAGCTGCATAATCTGTCCTATCACTCTCTGCTTTGTGTAGAAAAACCTGATCGGATGATGAATCTCGACTCGTCGGAGTTCGCAAAAGAGATAGAACGTTCCAGAAGATGGATGTATGATGGGGTCGACGCTTGACCCCAGTTCATCGTGGCTCTCTCTTTCTCTCTACACTCCTCTCTTTGGCACAAACCAAGGAAGAAAGGAAGAAGAAGAAGACACAAAACACGGTGGTGTTTTCTCGGTGCATCAATGCCCGCCGCGAGGACGGCGATTTTCCTCGAGCACGAACTCGATCACGGCAACAAACCGGCACAACAACAAGCACTACACAGGGGGCTTCTTTTATACCCGACTCGCTAAGCTACTAACTCTTTTTTTTAGAACGAGGACTCAAGAAGAGCCCATCTTTGAATTAACAAAGCCATCAACCGGCCAGGAGTACAAGTGTGAGACCACCACACAACATCAGCCAAACGATACAAGGGGGCTGCAAGAACAGCTTACAACGCTACACCTACAACCAGCAAACGAAAGATAACTAATGAAGAACTGCTAGTTGAGGAGAAGCCCACTACAGAAAGGCACCTAAAACGACTACAAGTGAAGCCTCGAGGATCAGCAACCGGCAGAGGATGAGTCGAACTCAGGGGCTGAAAACCAGGGGCTGGAGATGACCCAACACCTGCCTCCTCTAACATCGAAGGGGATCCCTTCCCCTCGCCTAGGCTCGAAGGCGCCGCACCGTCGAATGCAGAGACGCTCACCCGAGAGCTAGAGCAATGGTTGGTCTCGAGTCTGGGGCAGCCGCGGAGCATGACCACAAGTCAGAGCACACACACATCGGCAACACCGCAGACACCGAAGGAGATCGATAGTAGAGGGTAAACCGCCGGAAGAGTCGCCGAAATGAAGGAGCTACCGAGCCTCAGAGACTCGACAGTCACCAGCCTCCCACCTGCAAGATTCTACACACAACCCAAAGCACCAATCTTCCCCAGGCGGCGCCTCCAAGGAGGACACGACGCACCTGGCGCCGCCGCCGCCCATCCAGCCGGGATTCGAGCTTTCGCCCGGGAAGTTTGGCCGGGGTGGGGAGGGGAGCCCACAGCGGTGACTCCAGGGACTAGTACGACGCAAGATGGCGCCGCCGCCGCCGCGCTGGAAAAACCAAACAGGGGTTTCCCCCGGGCTCGTCCCGCACCACTAGTTCGGGGAGCACCCCGCCGGTACCGGATTCGGCAGTCAAAGGCCCCAAATCGGGCGGACCAACGGAGTGAGAGCAGAGAGGGGGAGCCTGACCTTCAGATCTGGAACGGAGGAAGGGAAACCTTGCTGCGCCGTGACCGCTACCCGCCTGCTCCTCGCCGCCCGCGCAGCCGAGGAAGCCGGCCCGCACCTCCCGCGCACGCCGCCAGCCGAAGAGACGGCGCCGCCTCGCCGACCAGGGCCGCCGCCTTGGATCTGGAGTCCTTCGCGAGAACGAAGCGACGAAGACCTCTCCGCCACCGTCATCGGCACCTGCCCAGGCGCTGCCCGGCGACCGCCTCGGGTGGCGGCGCCGGGGAAACCCTAGGCGCCCTCGAGCCGCCCTGGGGAGGGCAGCGCAAGGGAGGGGAGGGATAGAGGTGAATTTCCTAAGCTCCTGATGGTTTGATAAGCAACTAACTCGAACGGGCCCTCATGCACACATACGCATGAGCTCCTCAAGACCCGGCCTCCTCTTGTCGTGAGCCATCTGCTCTTCCGTAAGAGTCGCACATCGTGCGAACTTGCCACTGGATCACGCCCAACGCTCCCGCGATAAACGCATGTGACTAACCTGCACATGCACGTCCACTAATAAAGGGGGTGTTTGTTTCTAAGGACTTTTTTGTGTAGGGACTAGAAAAAGTCCCTGTTAAAGACTTTTTTACCAAACGGGAGGGACTTTTTAGGGACTAAATTAGGCATTTGGGACTAAATGAAGAAGACTCTCAAGCAGAGTCTTTTTGGGACTTTTTGAGACTTTTCCAACAATGCCCCTCCATGCATCCATTGATTCGCCACCCCATGGTGTTGTTTAATTGTTATTTTTCTATATACTAGGAGCAACATGGTCATTTAATAATCTCTAGGAAGGGACTAGAGACTTTTTAGTCTTTGGAAACAAACATGGAGGTATTTTTTAGGGACTAGAGACTTTTTAGTTGGGACTAAAAAAAGTCCTAGGACTAAAGAACCAAACATCACCAAAGTCTGTGCATGCTAACTTCTAACTAGCACACAACGCATCGCACACTGCCCATGCATAGTCAGATGATGCCTGACACATGTGCAACGTATTTATAATTTTTAATTATTT
>NW_021169988.1:0-481 GCF_002162155.2 Triticum dicoccoides
GGAGCTCGTCGGTGGCGGCGGCTCCGTTCGGGCGAGTGAGGGAGAGAGGAAGCAGAGGAGGGGGGGAGAGTTCGGGAGAGTGAGGGAGTTCCAGGGGGGTGGCGTGGCACGCATGGAGGCGTCCGGGGTGTCGAGGTGGAGCGGCAAGCAGGGGGTGGCCGGGGCGTGCGCCGGCGTGCGTCGGCCACGCGCCTGTGCCTACTGGCGCGAGGAGGAAGGCGACAGGGGGGGGAAGTGGAGATGGGCTGGGCCGCACAGGAGCTGGGCTGGCTGGCTACCGGGTGAGCGCCAGATAAGTCCTTCTCTCTCTCTCTTTCATTTCTATTTAATTCTGTTTTCTATTTTCTGTAGTTTGTTTTGATTTAGTTTTAGACACTAAACCATTTTATAAAATCCTGGAAATAGTTATGTGGCTAGGACTAAAATATACCAAACCACATAAAATGTTCCAGTAATTATTGGACATATATTATTTATATAT
>NW_021169989.1:0-952 GCF_002162155.2 Triticum dicoccoides
ATCATCAGCACGAGACTGCCAAGCATTCATAATGTCTTGGTTCTCTGGGACGGGAGCGTCACCTAGCGGTCCTTCTAGGACATATTGTTTCCTGGCAGCTATGAGGATGATCCTCAGGTTCCGGACCCAGTCCGTATAGTTGCTGCCATCATCTTTCAGCTTGGTTTTCTCTAGGAACGCGTTGAAGTTCATGTTGACATTAGCGTTGGCCATTGATCTACAAGACATATTTGCAAAGGTTTTTAGACTAAGTTCATGATAATAAAGTTCTAATCAAATTATGAACTCCCACTTAGATTAGACATCCCTCTAGTCATCTAAGTGTTACACGATCCGAGTCGACTAGGCCGTGTCCGATCATCACGTGAGACGGACTAGTCATCGTCGGTGAACATTCTCATGTTGATCGTATCTTCCATACGACTCGTGTTCGACCTTTCGGTCTTCGTGTTCCGAGGCCATGTCTGCACATGCTAGGCTCGTCAAGTTAACCCTAAGTGTTTTCGCTGTGTAAAACTGTCTTACACCCGTTGTATGTGAACGTAAGAATCCATCACACGCGATCATCACGTGGTGCTTAGAAGCGACGAACTGTAGCAACGCTGCACAGTTAGGGGAGAACACTTCTTGAAATTTTATAAGGGATCATCTTATTTACTACCGTCGTCCTAAGTAAACAAGATGCATAATACATAATAAACATCACATGCAATTATATAGTTGTGACATGATATGGCCAATATCATATAGCTCCATTGATCTTCATCTTCGGGGCTCCATGATCATCTTGTCACCGGCTTGACACCATGATCTCCATCATCATGATCTCCATCATCGTGTCTTCATGAAGTTGTCACGCCAACGACTACTTCTACTTCTATGACTAACGTTTAGCAATAAAGTAAAGTAGTTTACATGGCGTTATTCAATGACATGCAGGTCATACAAAAAA
>NW_021169990.1:0-984 GCF_002162155.2 Triticum dicoccoides
TCGGAGGCTTAGCTGCAGTCCAAGGACTCGCCTAAGTTTATCAAAATCCTACCGAGTGGTAAGCCAGCCTTCCACTCGGAGGCTTAGCTGCGACCTCGCGCTCGCCTAAGTTATAAAAATCCTACCGAGTGAAGAGCAACCCTCTCACTCGGGGGCTTAGCTGCAGTCCAAGCACTCGCCTAAGTTGTGAAAATCCTACCGAGTGGTAAGCCAGCCTTCCACTCGGAGGCTTAGCTGCAGCCTCGTGCTCGCCTAAGTTATAAAAATCTTACCGAGTGGAGAGCAACCCTCTCACTCGGGAGCTTAGCTGCAGCCCTGCGCTCGCCTAAGTTACAAAAATCCTACCGAGTGAAGAGCGACCCTCTCACTCGGAGGCTTAGCTGCAGTCCAAACGCTCGCCTAAGCACAGACACCTTGCTTTGAACCTGCAAAAGACATTTTGAGCCGAAGGCAATCATATTCAAGCGCCAAATTCAAGTTCGAATCGATATCTAAAGGAACCAAAAGTGCTCAGGCGTCAAGCCTATTAAAGTTTGTCGGTTACAATTCCACTCGGCATACCGAGGCAAATTTAAAGCGTCGAGCCAGAAGAAGTTTTTTACCCCTCCTGTGGAGGGCTGGAAGGTGCAACAAATTCATCAAGGTCAATCCCGTCGGTGATCCGAGTGGCAGCTGCAAGGAAAGTTTCCATAAAGGATCTGAAGTCGTGCTTCTTGGTATTGGCCACCCGAAGGGCCGCCAGCTTCTCTTCTCGCGCATCTTTGCAGTGGACTCGGGCCAGACACAGAGCGACATCTGCACCACACCGAGCCGAGGACTTCTTCCACTCCTGCACTCGACCAGGGATCGTGTTCAAGCGGGCCATCAGCGACTCAAGGTCATTCTGAAGTGTCTCCTCAGGCCAGAGCGTCGAGTCGATGCGAGATGTGGCGGCCTTCAGCCTTGCGAGATAGTCCACGACAGCTGCGACACGAGACTCCAGTC
>NW_021169991.1:0-5637 GCF_002162155.2 Triticum dicoccoides
TGTGTCAATGAAAGCGGATGAAAAAACCTACTTCTTGACTGCCTTCCTCAGGTCTGGCAACACGACAGGATCCCCGGTGTTGGTCGTCGTCGTGCGAGGAGATGACCTGGTGGAAGGGGTGTCACCGGCAATGGCGGCGTCTTTGTTCAACCGAGCAGAAACACGGGTTGGCGTTGGCGCCTATTTCTTCGTAACTGCTCGTCCACCAGTTGTCGGCCCGCTGCACGTATGAGATGGAGGAAAAAAAGGTGGCAATTGTCAGACAGCAAACTCATTGCCGCGCTTGACAAAAACAAGTGCAAAAAAAGGATGAGTCTGTTCGAAGAAAATAGACAAAGCAAAAAACTAAAATAAAAGTCGAACCTCTTCCTGGCAGCTACGGGGTCGGTCCTAGACCTCTTGCCAGCAGAACCCTGCCCAACACCCTCTGGAGCCCTCCCCCTCTTTGATGGCAAAACCCCCTCGCCTCTCGCAGCCGTATGTTGTTTGACTTTCTCTGGTTGGGGGACATCTGTTGCATCCTTGCCCTTGTTACCACCTGTGCGAACTTCAGCATGATCATCATCATCGGTGTCCTCTTGCACATTCTCCATGACATCGTCGTCATCCTTGCTGAGACCAGCATCTCCACCTAGTTCATCTTGTGTGTCAGCAGGCTCTTGGGAACTGTTGTAGTCATACCGGCCACGGCAACCGGTTGGCCGGTGTGTACGTTCTGGGATAAATGAAGTGAACTGCCTCGCAACTGTGTCACTGTCAGAGCCACTAAGGGACGTCCACCCCTCAACTAACTTCCCGAGCAAGCCGGTCATTCCACATGCAAACTGCCTATTAGATGCTCAACAGGTGCCCTCGCCTGTGCACGAAACAAAGAAGCATCAATGACCACCCGTATTGCAATCACTTGCACGACATCAAAAAATACTCCACGGCAAACCATAGATGTAGATCTTTTGATTACCACGGTAGGGCAAGACGGAGCTGAGTGCACGTCCATCCACTTTCCAAAGTTTTGAGGCCCCCCAAACACGCTGTAGTCTATAGCATGCTTGGCCATCTGCTGGAAAGAACAAACAAAAGAAAACAAAGCTAGGACGTAAGAGAGAGAATGTAAGTTTAAGCACGAATGAAAAGAGTTGCCATGTGGAATGAGACATGGATACAATACTCAGACAACCATGGATAACAAAGGTAGTCATCTCTTATGACCCACAGACGGTTGCCTCATGCCAATTTGTAGGCATGCCGTGTGGGCAAAGAAACCAGAACTAACCTGCAGTTTTCCATATGTGGTGTCAGTAGCCTTGTCTGCGGCAAGCACAGCCTTGACAGCGTTGATAGTCCATGCAGGCGGCGGACCCCCTGTCCCAGTGAAATCCACGGTGGACAGATCAAGACAGTCGACGTACATGAGCTGATGCAAAACAATTTTAAAAAGAAAGAAATATCAGTTGCCATCATGGGTACTGTGTGGAGGAAAACAGGATAATATATGTTCCCATGATAATCAAGTTGAGGTGCATGAAAGAAGAGAAGAAAAAGAAGAAGATTCCATCTACATGTGCTAATTGCCATCATAGTGTGATAGCAGTTGCCATGTTGTTATGATGGCAGTTGCCATCATAGTATGATGACAGTTGCCATACTAATATGATGGGAGTTGCCATATTGTCATTATGCCAGTTGGCATATTGTCATTATGGCAGTTGCCATCTTGATATGATCAGGTTGCCATCTTGTTATGATCAGGTTGCCATGCATGAATAAAAGTGTGTTAAAAACAGTGTTCACAGAAAGAACTGGTAAAAAATACCATTAAATGCAATCGACAACCCTTTTGGTACGTCTTGTTTGAGAATGCAATGTGCAGGATGTCGGCAATAAACTTACACCAATTCATGTTCTTCACATTTTCCAGATCCGCCTGCACCACACAAAATTTTAGGACAAAAAAGGTTGCCGCATCAGAAATCAAATGAAAAAAAACATCGGAAAACGCTGGCAGTCACTAGCTTTACACATGACATCGGAGCAAAAAATATCAAAGGAAAATAAAGTAGTAAAGATGGATCATTCACCAGGATGAGGAAGCATTTGTTGCTTGGGTGAAGAGAGGTGGTCGGCGCGAAAACAGCTGAGATGAGGTACATGAGTAGCTTCATCTTGAAAATATCTCCATGCGTCGTTATGGCCTGCAGCGAATCTGCCACTGCAGACGTGTTCGGCATGGATTCCGACCCAGGAAACAAACGGGGGAACAACGCTTCCTCGATCTCATTGTTGACCTCGTACGGGACTTTGATATGTCCACGAGGCACACCCAAAGTGCAGAACACGGATTTCTCGTTCAACGGTAGTCTTCCACGTCCCGGAATCACGAATTCCCTGGAGGCGGGGTCGTAGATCTCAGCAAGCCAGTCGCATATAGGGTTGACAAGGTTCGTGCACTGGACATCCATCATAGACTGCATACCCATCTCAGCAGCAACCCCCTTTTGATCGTCAATGAATTTGCCAGTCAACGCAGTCAGTCGTTCTTGGGAGGCTCTGTTGCGAATACGTTTCTTCTTCTGCAAAAAACAAACAACAAGTGATCAGTTGTTGCCATGTTTTTGCAAAAAGTGATCAGTTGTTGCCATGTTTTGCAATGTCATGAAATTTTAGTTCGTGTCAGACGACTGCAAGCTCGAGGTGTCAACAGTAACATAAAGCAGGAGGAAGGGGGGATGTGTGAAAATTTACCTCATCACCCTCTTTTCTCCGTCCAGTTGCCCGATTACGTTGTGGTGGATCCATGAAATCATCATCATCGTTTTGATGATCGCCACGAGCCATTCTGCTGAGATAGGAACAGACCAAATTGTCATGGTGGAAATGTAAATGCAAGAGGTAAGCAGTTGCCACCTAATAGAAAATGTCAACTAGTGAATGCAGAAAAAATAACATGAACAGACACGCACCCCCTCCTATGATTGTCGGAAACATAAACGTGGCAAGTAAGCACGTTGGTTGCATTATCAAGTAAAAAAGTGTACATATGGTAAATGCACTTGAAAACAAAAAATATTGAAGTTGCCATGTTAGCCCAAGATAGTACGATAGAAAGTCACAAAATCCTCCACATCAGAAAAACTAAGATGTGGCAGCTCACACACTGTCCTAAAAATACACAAATCAAATGCCACTTGTTCAGCGGCAGAAATGTGTTAGGGTGAAATTGTCGTGCTGAAATGCAACACATACTACAACAAATCGATGAAACCACATCTAATCAAGAATCTGAAAATTGCCACAGTGTGATCAGATATCACAAAGTCGTTGTGGCAAAACAAAAAAAATTGCGCCTACAGTACAATGAATTTGCCATATTGTACTGACTGCGGCATGGCAACAGACATGATGTGGTCAGCCAAAAACTTGCCACATGCAAAGCATATGTATGGCATCTGACACAATTGGTATGCAAATTTGGTTGCCACATTATGCAGCCAATTTGCCATACTGTCTTATCTGCAGAATGGCAACAGACAGTGTGTTCATATTCTATTTGCCACATGAATATACTATCCAAGTGGCAACAGGCACACTTGATGTGCACATTAGTTGCCGTCCAGTGCAGTGGGCTCCTGAAACTGCATTGACTACCGATTGTGGCAACTATCACAGTGTGGTAACTATCACAGATCATTCAGAAAAATTAGATGCCACAATGAAAAAACATGTTTGTGGCTACTATCACAGTAATTCAGCAAATTTAGTTGCCACATGAAAGAGCGTGTGTGTGGCAACTATCACAGTCATTCAATAAAAATAGTTACCCCATGCGAAATCTTATATGTGGCAACTAACACAGTCATTTCAGTAATTTGTTGCCGCAAGGGGAAACACGTTTGTGGCAACTATCACATTTGTTCAGGGAGTTAGTTGCCACACAATCATGATAGTCAATGAAACTATCAAGTTCACCTCATACTACAGTTTCAAAACCCAACTAACTAGATGTAGGGTTCAATGGCAACTACCACGACTTCAAATTCACCCTCAAAATTCTCCCACAAACTGACTGCAAACACAAATTCGAACCAATGCGCATCAAACAAACCGGGAGACACCTGCCCAATCCATAGGCAAGACTAGTGCGTGCCTCCGAATAGGCATAACCACACCGACGATGCCGCCACCGCGGCCGCGACGAAACTGCCCAGTGCCACCAAAAACGGCTAGCAGACGACTTCGGCGCCGGCGGGAACGCCGACGCATCGCCGAATCACCTGAATCTCTACGAATCTCGATCGAGGAATCGAACAGGGAGGGAAGGGGAAAAAATGCAGGAAGGGATTGCGAGAGTTGTAGCGAGCATTACCTTCAACCCGTAGGTGCTCCGGCGAAGCCGCTCCGTTCCGGCGAGCACCACCGACGGCCGCGAACACCGTCGATTCTTCCGCCTCCGCCGTCGCCTTCTCCCCTCGCGTTCTCCTCCAATGATTTGAAATGCGATTGGGTTGTGCCAGTAACTGCGGTGCGGGTGAGTAAATGGAACCGTGAGGGAGAGGGGGCAGAGGTGTGCGACGTGTTTAACGTCAACCGCGATCAGAGCGTGGCGTGTGGGCGCATAGCAGTTCCACCGCACGCCTCCGAGTGACAACCGCTGACCGCGGGATGGCAACCAACATGCGGGCAAACTGACTCGCACACCGCACACGCGCCTCGTCCTACGTGGCGCAGAAAACCGGCCGATTTGTTCGAAGATTCGTGCACAAAGTTGCCAACGGAGATGCTTGCGTGTGGTCGGGATGGTGAACGCCCACATGTGTGGGCGTTAACATTTCCGTAGCTTTTTAAATCTCTTGCTAATCAACCCCCCTCTCTGCTTCTTCCTCCCCAAGCCGGCAGTAGGGCCCAGCCGGTGCCGCCGCCCACCTTCGCCACCGCTGCCCAGCTGCACCGCCCCTGCCCACCTGTCCGCCCACCTGCGCCTACCCGGCGACACCTCCATGGGTGGTGGCCCCATGGCTGATGGGCGCCTCCTCCGCGTCGCCCTGCTCGCGTCCCTGGCCACTTCCTCACGGCCTCCGCAGGCACCCACTCCGGCGGGGGAGTTGGGCAAGTTCCTGGCTGCCGTTGCTCCTTCCCCGCCCGGAGATGACTACGCATCCGATCAAGGGCCGCCACCATTGCTCCTTCCCCGTCGCCGCCGCGGGAGTTGGGGTAATTTTCCTGCCCAGTCAATCAAATCCCGCCTTTTTTAACATTAGGATATTCGTGAGTGAATAGCATAAAACTACTACTTTACAGGCTAGGGTTCCAAAAAACTACCACTTTTTATTTTTTCTTAGAAAGCTACCAAACGAGCGGTCGGCTGTTTCAAAAAACCCCAAATCTTCTTTGTTAAAAAATTAAACATGTTTATGACAAGTCGGGCCCGCCACTAAATGCACCATCTGTTTGACCGTTTGTTTGACCGTTAGCTGACATTTGGGACCCACATGTCACTGTCTCTTTTAAAAAACTGGGTCCTGCAAATATTTAAAAAAAAGCAATCAGGCCCCTCAACAATTTTACAAAAGCAATCCGGCCAAGTCAATCCCGCCGGCCATCCCCGGCCATGTCGCCGCCGCCTAGAATCCACGCCTCGGG
>NW_021169992.1:0-3829 GCF_002162155.2 Triticum dicoccoides
TTTCGCATGGGGTAACTATTTTTATTGAATGACTGTGATAGTTGCCACACACACGCTCTTTCATGTGGCAACTAAATTTGCTGAATTACTGTGATAGTAGCCACAAACATGTTTTTTCATTGTGGCATCTAATTTTTCTGAATGATCTGTGATAGTTACCACACTGTGATAGTTGCCACAATCGGTAGTCAATGCAGTTTCAGGAGCCCACTGCACTGGACGGCAACTAATGTGCACATCAAGTGTGCCTGTTGCCACTTGGATAGTATATTCATGTGGCAAATAGAATATGAACACACTGTCTGTTGCCATTCTGCAGATAAGACAGTATGGCAAATTGGCTGCATAATGTGGCAACCAAATTTGCATACCAATTGTGTCAGATGCCATACATATGCTTTGCATGTGGCAAGTTTTTGGCTGACCACATCATGTCTGTTGCCATGCCGCAGTCAGTACAATATGGCAAATTCATTGTACTGTAGGCGCAATTTTTTTTGTTTTGCCACAACGACTTTGTGATATCTGATCACACTGTGGCAATTTTCAGATTCTTGATTAGATGTGGTTTCATTGATTTGTTGTAGTATGTGTTGCATTTCAGCACGACAATTTCACCCTAACACATTTCTGCCGCTGAACAAGTGGCATTTGATTTGTGTATTTTTAGGATAGTGTGTGAGCTGCCACATCTTAGTTTTTCTGATGTGGAGGATTTTGTGACTTTCTATCGTACTATCTTGGGCTAACATGGCAACTTCAATATTTTTTGTTTTCAAGTGCATTTACCATATGTACACTTTTTTACTTGATAATGCAACCAACGTGCTTACTTGCCACGTTTATGTTTCCGACAATCATAGGAGGGGGTGCGTGTCTGTTCATGTTATTTTTTCTGCATTCACTAGTTGACATTTTCTATTAGGTGGCAACTGCTTACCTCTTGCATTTACATTTCCACCATGACAATTTGGTCTGTTCCTATCTCAGCAGAATGGCTCGTGGCGATCATCAAAACGATGATGATGATTTCATGGATCCACCACAACGTAATCGGGCAACTGGACGGAGAAAAGAGGGTGATGAGGTAAATTTTCACACATCCCCCCTTCCTCCTGCTTTATGTTACTGTTGACACCTCGAGCTTGCAGTCGTCTGACACGAACTAAAATTTCATGACATTGCAAAACATGGCAACAACTGATCACTTTTTGCAAAAACATGGCAACAACTGATCACTTGTTGTTTGTTTTTTGCAGAAGAAGAAACGTATTCGCAACAGAGCCTCCCAAGAACGACTGACTGCGTTGACTGGCAAATTCATTGACGATCAAAAGGGGGTTGCTGCTGAGATGGGTATGCAGTCTATGATGGATGTCCAGTGCACGAACCTTGTCAACCCTATATGCGACTGGCTTGCTGAGATCTACGACCCCGCCTCCAGGGAATTCGTGATTCCGGGACGTGGAAGACTACCGTTGAACGAGAAATCCGTGTTCTGCACTTTGGGTGTGCCTCGTGGACATATCAAAGTCCCGTACGAGGTCAACAATGAGATCGAGGAAGCGTTGTTCCCCCGTTTGTTTCCTGGGTCGGAATCCATGCCGAACACGTCTGCAGTGGCAGATTCGCTGCAGGCCATAACGACGCATGGAGATATTTTCAAGATGAAGCTACTCATGTACCTCATCTCAGCTGTTTTCGCGCCGACCACCTCTCTTCACCCAAGCAACAAATGCTTCCTCATCCTGGTGAATGATCCATCTTTACTACTTTATTTTCCTTTGATATTTTTTGCTCCGATGTCATGTGTAAAGCTAGTGACTGCCAGCGTTTTCCGATGTTTTTTTTCATTTGATTTCTGATGCGGCAACCTTTTTTGTCCTAAAATTTTGTGTGGTGCAGGCGGATCTGGAAAATGTGAAGAACATGAATTGGTGTAAGTTTATTGCCGACATCCTGCACATTGCATTCTCAAACAAGACGTACCAAAAGGGTTGTCGATTGCATTTAATGGTATTTTTTACCAGTTCTTTCTGTGAACACTGTTTTTAACACACTTTTATTCATGCATGGCAACCTGATCATAACAAGATGGCAACCTGATCATATCAAGATGGCAACTGCCATAATGACAATATGCCAACTGGCATAATGACAATATGGCAACTCCCATCATATTAGTATGGCAACTGTCATCATACTATGATGGCAACTGCCATCATAACAACATGGCAACTGCTATCACACTATGATGGCAATTAGCACATGTAGATGGAATCTTCTTCTTTTTCTTCTCTTCTTTCATGCACCTCAACTTGATTATCATGGGAACATATATTATCCTGTTTTCCTCCACACAGTACCCATGATGGCAACTGATATTTCTTTCTTTTTAAAATTGTTTTGCATCAGCTCATGTACGTCGACTGTCTTGATCTGTCCACCGTGGATTTCACTGGGACAGGGGGTCCGCCGCCTGCATGGACTATCAACGCTGTCAAGGCTGTGCTTGCCGCAGACAAGGCTACTGACACCACATATGGAAAACTGCAGGTTAGTTCTGGTTTCTTTGCCCACACGGCATGCCTACAAATTGGCATGAGGCAACCGTCTGTGGGTCATAAGAGATGACTACCTTTGTTATCCATGGTTGTCTGAGTATTGTATCCATGTCTCATTCCACATGGCAACTCTTTTCATTCGTGCTTAAACTTACATTCTCTCTCTTACGTCCTAGCTTTGTTTTCTTTTGTTTGTTCTTTCCAGCAGATGGCCAAGCATGCTATAGACTACAGCGTGTTTGGGGGGCCTCAAAACTTTGGAAAGTGGATGGACGTGCACTCAGCTCCGTCTTGCCCTACCGTGGTAATCAAAAGATCTACATCTATGGTTTGCCGTGGAGTATTTTTTGATGTCGTGCAAGTGATTGCAATACGGGTGGTCATTGATGCTTCTTTGTTTCGTGCACAGGCGAGGGCACCTGTTGAGCATCTAATAGGCAGTTTGCATGTGGAATGACCGGCTTGCTCGGGAAGTTAGTTGAGGGGTGGACGTCCCTTAGTGGCTCTGACAGTGACACAGTTGCGAGGCAGTTCACTTCATTTATCCCAGAACGTACACACCGGCCAACCGGTTGCCGTGGCCGGTATGACTACAACAGTTCCCAAGAGCCTGCTGACACACAAGATGAACTAGGTGGAGATGCTGGTCTCAGCAAGGATGACGACGATGTCATGGAGAATGTGCAAGAGGACACCGATGATGATGATCATGCTGAAGTTCGCACAGGTGGTAACAAGGGCAAGGATGCAACAGATGTCCCCCAACCAGAGAAAGTCAAACAACATACGGCTGCGAGAGGCGAGGGGGTTTTGCCATCAAAGAGGGGGAGGGCTCCAGAGGGTGTTGGGCAGGGTTCTGCTGGCAAGAGGTCTAGGACCGACCCCGTAGCTGCCAGGAAGAGGTTCGACTTTTATTTTAGTTTTTTGCTTTGTCTATTTTCTTCGAACAGACTCATCCTTTTTTTGCACTTGTTTTTGTCAAGCGCGGCAATGAGTTTGCTGTCTGACAATTGCCACCTTTTTTTCCTCCATCTCATACGTGCAGCGGGCCGACAACTGGTGGACGAGCAGTTACGAAGAAATAGGCGCCAACGCCAACCCGTGTTTCTGCTCGGTTGAACAAAGACGCCGCCATTGCCGGTGACACCCCTTCCACCAGGTCATCTCCTCGCACGACGACGACCAACACCGGGGATCCTGTCGTGTTGCCAGACCTGAGGAAGGCAGTCAAGAAGTAGGTTTTTTCATCCGCTTTCATTGACACA
>NW_021169993.1:0-1386 GCF_002162155.2 Triticum dicoccoides
ACTGCTGGTTAGCAGTGATCTCAAGGTTTACACCAAACACGAACAAGTTGTGTTGAACGGAAGGCAATAAAGTGGTCGATGAGAACAGGAATCATCGAGGGGCAAGGATGGTATTACCCATCATGAATTCAACCGAATTCCTGGAAGAGCTCATAAGGTTGATGATGATCACGACACAAGTGTCGAGAGTTTCCATGCCGATGTGATCAATCAGCGACGACATCAAGTCAAAGTAATGATGAAGCAAGAGGTTAATGGAACCACGGTTATGACATAAACTCGAACTCAAGCTTGTTGTTTAAGGTGAAAGGGAATGACGAGGAAAATCGACGTAAGCTTAATTCATCGTCGAAAATTGTGCTCCGAGAAGAAGGACCGGGTAGCACAGTTAAAATCATCACGACAATGATATAGCCAAACAGGCTAGGAATGGCGTGATCGGGTACAAACTCGTACTTATAGAAGCTTACTGAAGAGTGGTTGAACCGTAGAGCGGACTCGGTTCAGTTATCGATGTCTTCGAGTGTTCAATAACTCAGAGCCCATGAAAAATTGTAATCAGTGAGTAGGTAGTACTTGATGAAGAACTCATAGGAAGTTATGCAGTTCCAAGATAATCTCGAGATACCATGGGGTAATACTCGACGACAGATCAAGTAGAGGTTGTACCGGGGTATTGATCCACAGAAGACAAGTGCTTACACTTGCATCAAAAATGGTATTTAAAGGAGAACATGGTCGGAACCACGATTGTAAAAGGCCATACCCCAGATATAAGATGAACTTATATCAAGGGAATAATTAATGTTAAAAGAAGCTTCGATGAGAAGATGTACATCGGGTCCATGGGCATGAACACAAAGTTCAAGGTCGACTCCCACTTCTCCAATGCATAACCTTTCATCCACTTCTCGCGTTCGATTAAGTTGCAGTGTTGAAATTTTATCTGGCGAAGCACCAGAAGAGTATGACTCGTGAAAACTTTCGAGTTCTCACCCATTAAGGAGGGCATAGGTTCAACCCATCGGAGCATCTTATAATCATATACCAGAATCTTTAGAAGTAATTAACTCAAGCTCGAAGACAGAGCATGGTTAAGAAAGCAGAGGATACAATTTACCAAGGGCATTATGTATCCGAGGAAAGGCTCACAAGGTTATTGAATATGAAGGGCGTTGTCAGATAAAATCCAACAAAGGATCTGGTGGTCCACAAGGGATCTGACGTGAGCATCGGTACTCAACCAGAGGAAGAAGAATGCACGGGCATCATATTATAGAACATCGGAAGGATTCGATGCTTAGATAATAAAGGAATTTCGATCCCCAAAACAAAGGATCAGAAGCAATGCTCTGAGTAGGGATGGATAAGTTGAATATACCAGAG
>NW_021169994.1:0-662 GCF_002162155.2 Triticum dicoccoides
ACTGCACCGAAAGGCATAGTTGTACCGACATATCTTCCTTGTATGGACTTGCCACCATAAACTATCTTAGGGGGTGTGGGTGCCTGGTGGTGGGAAACAGAATAACCGCACTACACCTGTCAAACAAGCGCACTACCGTGTTAGCGCGAGGCCGGGCCGGGGGGAGGGGGGTCGGGACCCCCCCTCCCCCATCCCGGTGAGGCCGAGCAAGGAACGAGCAGTAGCAAGCGATGACGCGGCATGCCGCGGCGTCGCATGCGGAGGCGAGTCCGTAACATGACTTGCCCCATTATCTATCTTATAGGGGTGTGGGTGTGAAACATAATAACTACACTGCACCAAGGGGCATAGTTGTACTGACACATCTTCCTTGTATGGACTTGCCCCCATTATCTATATTACGGGGGTGTGGGCGGGAAACAGAATAACCACACTCCACCGAGGGGCATAGTTGTACAGACACATCTTCCTTGTATGGACTTGCTCCCCATTATCTATCTCAGGGGGGGGTCTGGGTGCGTGGGGGTTGGAAACTGAATAACCGCATTGTGCCTGTCAAACTAGCGCATTGTCGCGTTAGCGCGAGGCAGAGCCGGGGGGGAGGCCCATCCTGGCGAGGCCGAGCCAGGAACGAGCCATAGCATGCGACGACGTGGCGTGTC
>NW_021169995.1:0-2131 GCF_002162155.2 Triticum dicoccoides
ACGGGCATTTGTACTAGTTATTTCTAATAGTTTATTATTATTATTATCATTGTTTTCTGTTTCAAAAACAAATTATTATTATTATCGTGACAATGACTTAGGTCTGTTCTAACATTTTTTGCATCGTGAACATTTAAAAATTCATGAGTTTTTTTTAATTTCATCAAGTTTTTTTGAATTTGCAAATATTTTTCCAATCCATGAATATTCTCAAACCCACTAATTATTATTTTATTTTGTGAAGATTTGTTTTGAATTGAACGAACATTCTTTGAATCCATGAACAATTTTGAAAATCCATGGTCATATAAAAAAATCTTGGTAGTTTACTTTTAGGTCCATCAAATACCCAGATCGATCGTTCTGTACATGCAAAGAATGTAATTTTGTTGCCTGCTTTTTAGGTTTCCATAGTATGACTCATTCTACATAATGGCAGGCAAGAAAAAATAAAATAGCTCGACTATTCCATGCACGACTATTCTTTCATCGAATGAGACCGTGGATCTGAATTAGGTCCAGACAAATGCCATTAGGATATAAGAAGTGTTGTGTAATGCCACACAGAGCATGTTCAAAAAACATCGCCCGTTGCAACGCACGGGCATTTGTATTTGTTATTTCTAATAGTTTATTATTATTATTATCATTATTTTCTGTTTTAAAAAACAAATTATTATTATTATCGTGACAATGACTTAGGTCTGTTCTAACATTTTTTGCATCGTGAACATTTAAAAATTCATGAGTTTTTTTTAATTTCATCAAGTTTTTTTGAATTTGCAAATATTTTTCCAATCCATGAATATTCTCAAACCCACTAATTATTATTTTATTTTGTGAAGATTTGTTTTGAATTGAACGAACATTCTTTGAATCCATGAACAATTTTGAAAATCCATGGTCATATAAAAAAAATCTTGGTAGTTTACTTTTAGGTCCATCAAATACCCAGATCGATCGTTCTGTACATGCAAAGAATGTAATTGGGCCGGCCCGTTTTCCCTCTTTTTTGTTGAAAAAACAAAGCAAAAATGGTTAGCGCGGCGGCAGGGTTCGAACTCAAGAGCTCTTCGTGGAGACCGCAGGAAACTAACCATTAGGACACAAACTCACTTTTGTTCAAGTACATGTTACCCTCTTTTATTCTTTCCCAGGTCGCGGTTCTTATTCCTTTTGTTCTTTTTTTTCTTCAATGCAAGAACTGGGTTCAAATTCGTGATTCTATGTTCACGACCTTTTTTTCAAATATCATGAACTTTCATCAAATTCAATGTTTTCTTTCGAAAATTTCTGAGTTTAAAAAAACGTTGAACATTTAGTTCAATGAACTTTTTTCGAAATTCGATGAACTTTTTTCAAAATCGATGAACTTTTTCAAAATTGATGAACTTCTTTTTCAAATTCGATGAACTTTTCTCAGAATCGATGAACTTTTTTTTGAATTCGATGAACTATTTTAAAATTCAATGAACTTTTTTGCAAGTTTGATGAACTTTTTTCAATACCGATGAACTTTTTTTAAAGTTTGATGAACTTTTTTCAAATTTGCCAAACATTTTCCAAGCCCACGTTTTTTCAATTTTTTGTGCTTTTTTCAAATTCATGAACTATTTTTGAATTTGTGAATTGTTTTTTCAAATTCATGAACTGTTTTTCGAAATTGTGCACCAGCAGCCCTAAGTGCTTCACCGCTACAGTACCTCGAGACGCTACAGTACCTCGTGACCCGGCAGAGCAGCTCGAACGAGCGAGCGAGCGATGCAGAGCGCCAACAGGCCGGCCCAACTGACAAGCGCGTGGGCGTCAGGGAGCTTCCCTGGCGCCTGAAGCGCTGACTAGGGACTCCCAAGTCTCCGGTGGTCGCGCACGGTCGCTCAAACTTCCCAGCATCTCGCCCGGGCCAACTAACCGAGCGCGGCCGAAGTCTCACCCAAAGAATTCTCAGCCTCACTTGTACCACAATTTTGTTTTTGCATAGGAAGGCTGAAAGAACGTCATCCAGGTGCGCGGCCGGCCCACCCAGAAAGAATTTTCCATTTTCGGTCATAATATTTTGTCATAGAACATCCTTTGAATCTGTGAACGGAGGGAGTATGATTTTTTTCAAAATCCGTCCATGGCTTCATCG
>NW_021169996.1:0-2352 GCF_002162155.2 Triticum dicoccoides
TTAACCTTTCTTGTGATCTATATAATCTAAGCAGTAATAATTCACTGCGTAGGTAAACACCTCGGTGTACAACTCTGACAGTGAGACCCTGTTTCTATTGTTGATGGCATTTCGGTAACCGCCGATGGATGAGAACTTTGCCTCTTGGCCCGCCTCGTTCAACGAGCAGGAAAATAGTTCTCTTCGTCCCTCGCCCTTGGTATCGACGTTGTCGCCGACATAATCGACAGGCTAACCCCCCTGACATGCCTTGCTTGCATGATCACGCAAGACGTCTCCGCCCTTCCTACTTCTAACCCACATGGTGGGCCCATAACCCACAGGTCCATTGGATCGAAACCTGACTCTCCTGTACGACCCTGTTTCTAGTGGTTATTCCCCACGCTTGGCTTCGTATTTAATTCATGGGCCACCTTCCTAGTGCTCTATTATGGTATCAGACGCAATATTTACTGTCGCTACTCTGAACCCCTTTCTCACTTTGGTTCGGACTTCGAGCAACCACCTATCTGCTTGGAACCTCTTATTGTACCTTCGTACCTTACTCTCGATGTATTTTATATGTTCAACTCGAGAGATAATCTTATGCTCATTTATGGGTTAACCCCAGATTGTTTCCCTCATAAGCATTATGTCGTAGCCGAGCTGCCCCTTACCTATTCGTAAGTACGATGGAGATCCTGAAGAAAGGATGCTGACTTCATCCTGATGGCTGGAAGAAGAGTAATGAAGACATCAATGTAATGGATCGATCTCTTCGAGAAGAGCAACCAAGACCGAGAAGATTCGTTAGAGTTTCATAACCAGATCTCCCCCTTACTCTCCTCTTAAATCTCGGGACGAGATTTCTTGTAGTGGAGGAGAATTGTGACGCCCGGATAATTAGGCTACAGTAAAACTCTTCTAATGATGCCATGTCATCCGTGTTACTGTTGCTAATCAGGTGGTAGTTCAAAATCATTGCAATTCAAAATATGAATTAGTGACAAACACCCTAAATTTTCAAAAGGCAAAGCGAAAATGTTCGGGGGTTGCCAAATATTGCACTGGTAATTATGGTGAAGCAAACACCATTTTATAAAATGCCTAAATGCCCTAAAACTAAATAAAACAGAAAGGGAAATAAATAAAAGAAAGAGATTACAGAAGAAAAAAAAAGGGAGGGGGGAGCCCCCTGGACCAGGCAGCCCAACCCACCCGCACGGCCACCACCCAACCCCCTGGCCCGCAATCAGCCTGGCCGGCCCAGCCGGCCCAGCCCCCGCACAGCGTCCCCTTCCCCTGTTCCCCCGACGCGGGTCGGAACAGGGCGCGTCCCAGCCGAACCCACCTCGCCGGCGACGAGGCGTGGGGATAAGGACGCCGACGCCGCGCCCCCTCGGTCTCCCCTCCCACTCGCCCCCACGCTCGCCCTCGGCCCCCGCGCCTCTCCCTCTCCCCTCCAGATCCATCTCCCCCTACTTCCCCTCCGTAACCGAGCGCCGCCGTCGCCATGGCTGCGCCATAACCGCGGCCACCGGCCACCCCGCGCCTCGCTTGCACGTCCACGAGACGCGCCGACGACCTCTGCTTCGGCTACGCCTCGCCATCGAGCTCGAGGAGCACCGCAGGCCCCGGATTGAGTCGTCTGCTTCCTCGACGGCCGCCGGCGATCCCCTTCCTCCCCGACGAGCTCTGCTGCTCCTAAGCCACCACGGGTCTTTCTTGACCGCTCGGTGAGCTCCACTCCGTCCTCTCCCCCTCTCCTTCTTCGCCTCACGGTGCCCTAGCTAGCTACCGCCGAAGCACCCGACCGCGCCGCCGCCTGCACGCGTCGCCGGCGCCCTTCCGGTGACCAAATGGTCACGGGGCCGAGTCCTTTGTGCTCGGCGCGACGCGCAGCTCCCCCCTGGCCTCCCCGCTAGCCCCGAAGCGCACGGTGTCGCCGTCTTCATTTCGCGCCCGAACCACCTCACCGCCGGCGAGCTCGTGGCGCTCGACTCCGGCCACCACCGCCTCTACAACCACCCCCACTCACTTCGCCGTCGTCTTGCCGTTCGAACGCGACCGGTCCCGCTCGGTTTGGTGCACCATGGGCGAAACCCGCCACGCTCCCGAGCCGCGCCGCCGCGAAAACGGACTCGCCGGCGTCTAAACGCCGGCCGGCTGATGTGGCGTGCGTGGGGTTCACCCCCTGGGTCACTGCCTGTGGGCCTGGGGCCCCAACTGGCCAAGTTGACCGGGTCAACTACGCTGATGTGGCAGCCACTGCCACTGACATGTGGGCCCCATGTCTTAAAACGAATAAAAATAAAGAGATAAATTGCTAATTAATTAAATTAATTAATTAAACACTAATCTCTCACTGACTAC
>NW_021169997.1:0-2285 GCF_002162155.2 Triticum dicoccoides
TAGTGGACTCGTGTGCGCAAAACCATTTCAAGTTGGAGTATCGTAGGATAGCCTAGCCAAGAGTCAAAGCTGGCTTGCTGCAATAACTCCACCAACCCTTCTTGATACTATGCATGTATGTAGGATCTGATGTAAGTCTTGCTGAGTACCTTTGTACTCATGTTGCTATAATCTACATTTTTACAGAAGACGCTGCAACCCCTTCTGATGGGTTCTATGTAGACGTTGACATCAACGAGTAGGCTAAAGACCCAGGTGGTGACCCTGAGCTTGTGAAGGACCTTGTAGTATAGCTAGGCTTCCCAAGCCTCTTTTATTTTACTAGTTGTCTGTACTCAGACAAGCTACTTCCGCTGCTGGTTTGTATGACTGTATGACTTGTATGTGGGGTCGTGAGACCCGTACCTTTGTGTATGTTATGTATGGCTCACTGAGCCTTAAATAAAGTACTTGTGTCATAGAGTCATGTTGTCATGCTTCGTTGTATTTGCACATATCGAGCATATTGTGTGTATGATTGAAATGCTTGGTATGTGTGGGATCTGACTATCTAGTTGTTTATCTTTAGTAGCCTCTCTTACCGGGAAATGTCTCCTAGTGTTACCGCTGAGCCATGGTAGCTTGCTACTGCTCTGGAACACTTAGGCTGGCCGGCATGTGTCCTTCTTCGTTCCTGTGTCTGTCCCTTCGGGGAAATGTCACGCTTTGAGTACCGGAGTCCTGTTAGCCCGCTACAGCCCGGTTTACCGGAGTCCTGCTAGCCTAATGCTACAGCCCGGACCCACTTGCTGATGACCGACACGTTCGAAGCTGGGTCATGGATGCCTGTCCCTGTAAGTCTGTGCCACTTTGGGTTTACGACTAGTCATGTCAGCCCGGGCTCTTTATCATATGGATGCTAGCGACACTATCATATACGTGAGCCAAAAGGCGCAAACGGTCCCGGGAAAAGGTAAGACGACACCCGTGGGGATACCGTGCGTGAGGCCGCAAAGTGATATGAGGTGTTACCAGCTAGATCGATGTGACATCGAGTCGGGGTCCTGACAGCGTTGGCATCAGAGCCGGACTGCCTGTAGGTTCTCCAAGCCAAACTGGTCAATGTTGAGTCTAGAAATTCTTTAGTTATATGTAGGGGAATTGTTTGTGGGTTGGAACGTAAGGCTCTTTTTACTCCTTATACCTTATGACTTTCTGATCTGAGTCAGTCCATTCTTCCACCGGGGGTTAAGGAATTAGGATCTGTTCTCTCTATCAGGATCACGAGTTACTAATCAGTAGTACCTTATAAGTTTGATGGTTACCAGCCTAGTTCAGTTCTACTACCACATTATGTTGCCAGAATGGTTTCAGAACTTTGATATGGTGATGTTGAGTGTGTACGAAATCCTTTGTCAAATGTCTCAAATTCTTTTTGAGCATTTACAGCTGTTATGCTGCCGAAATTTTGCTAGAAATTCTAATGCCTTTGCATTATGTTTGTGCTTTCAGATGGCCACTCGCGACCTCAATCAAGTGGTTCGCCTGACTCGATGCCTAGATGTACCCGGCCATACTGCTAAGTTGGTCAGGGTAATGACTGAGGCTGGATACCGCTGGTATCCTGAGTACACGGTCGAAGAGCAATTCCGAGATTTTAATCAAAGCCAGTATCTCTGCACTGTTAGGATATTTCCATCTTATCCTGGATCCACCGAGCCTCTTCACTGCTCTTATGGACTCGGGGTTACCATTGAGATGGCTGTGCAGGACGCCGCCTACTCTATGATGACCATTATGCGGGTCAGATCTGGCCTATTACGGGACTCTGATTTCCGGTATATGCCAGGATCACTTCCGGGAGCACAAGGGTATCTCCAGGCTATCTATGCTGACCCCACTCAGGAGGATTCACGGACTCGCACCACTGCTGAGATGCTCGAGGATAAGGACCGTGAAAATCGGGCCTTAAGGCTAGAGCTCTTCAACACCCGTGCTGACCACTGGGCCACTTTGACTCGGTTCGCACCGGCGGTGCAAGCTGGATATTCAGATATGCGCGATCTCTATCCTGTGAGATCTGCTCTGCCAGACGTGATGGTTTGGCGTGATGTAGGAGGCATCACCCCACCTCGCGGTCCCCGCAGGCCACCGTTTGTTGGTCCAAGGCCTCATCCTAGCCCCTATGGTCCACAAGCTCCGCGAGACCGTCTGTTTCCAGATGATCATGTTGAGCTCCCAGGCTATGGAGGTGACTTCTACGAGGACTACTACGGATCGGTCTGAGTTAGTGGTAGTATCACTAG
>NW_021169998.1:0-1281 GCF_002162155.2 Triticum dicoccoides
TCGGGAACTCAGGCCCACCACTACCTGGATGGAGCCACCTGTCCTTTCAGCCCCCTCGTCAGAATCACTTGCGGGTACTCAATGAGCTGACCCGACTTTAGTCACCATCTGTATAGTATGTATGTATGTATAGTATATACCCGTGATCACCTCCCAAGTGATCACGGCCCGATAGTATAGCAAGGCAGACTGACAAGAATGTAGGGCCAATGATGATAAACTAGCATCCTATACTAAGCATATAGGATTGCAGGTAAGGTATCAACAGATGTAGCGACAATGTCAGGCTATGCATCAGAATAGGATTAACGAAAGCAGTAACATGCTACACTACTCTAATGCAAGCAGTATAGAGTAGAATAGGCGATATCTGGTGATCAAGGGGGGGGCTTGCCTGGTTGCTCTGGCAAGAGAGAGGGGTCGTTAACTCCGTAGTCGAACTGGGGGTCGCCGGCAGCCTCGGGGTCTACCGGAAAGAAGTAACGGGGGGGAACACAATAAATAACAGAGCAATCAAAGCATCACAAGCGAAACGTGGCAATACGCGGTCTAGAGTGACCTAACACGGTACTAGGTGGTACCGGTGAAAGGGGGGAAACATCCGGGAAAGTATTCCCGGTGTTTCGCGTTTTCGGGCAGAGGAGCCGGAGGGGGAAAGTTGCGAGTTTGATATGTTAGGGGTGTGTGACGGACGAACGGTCTGCTTATCCGGATTCGTCTCGTTGTTCCGAGCAACTTTCATGTTGAAAATATTTTAATCCGAGTTACGGATTAAAAGATATGATTTTCTAAAGATTTTATTAATTTCTGGAATTTAATTAATTATTTAATCCAACATTATCCAGAATAGTAAATGCTGACGTCGGCATGACATGAGGGTGATGTCAGCAGTCAACGTTGACCATTGACCTGGTCAACCTGACGTGTGGGTCCAGTGGGACCCACCTGTCATTCTCTATTTAGTTTAATTACAGATTAGTTAATTTAATTAGTGATTAGGTTAATCTAATCAGGATTAATTAACTTAATTAATTACTTAATTAATTAATTAATTAATATTTTAATTATTTTAGTTGTTGTTTATTTATTTAATATATTTATTTTTATTTTTATTTTTTTTATTATTATTATTTTTTAATTCCTTTCTCTTTTCTTTTTTTTTGTTCTAAAGGGCGTGGGCCCTGTTGTCCAGTGGCCCAGGGCCATAGCGGGCGACGGGTAGCGGATACGGCTATGGGCGGAGCCGGGCGACGAGCGCCTGCCCGCCCGGCGGGGCGCTAT
>NW_021169999.1:0-1818 GCF_002162155.2 Triticum dicoccoides
AGTGGCTTGGTGTGCTAGGATACACATATGGAATGAAGGTTGCAAGTCTCCAGACCACAGAATACTTCGCACGTGTGCATGACTGACTTGCGATGATTCCAGAGGAAGCAACATTGACTTTCTCGAGTCCACGGCGGCAACTTGCATCAAATGCACATGAACTAGAGGAAGTCACTTCTTACATCCGAACATATGCTTCATGAGCTAGCATGAACAAATGCTTTCAAAAGTTTCCAACACTAGCTTAATGTTCAGCAAAATTATGAAGAAGACAAGGATGTTGTCAATGGGCACAACAACAATTCATCTGGGTTTCCTTTTAAAAGGAATTCCATAGTTAAGTGAACAAGTGATAGCATTAGTCAGACCCAAAAGATATAATGGTGTATGCTCGAGGGATCAACCACGAGTAAGACAACATTACGAATACCGTTGGTTCTGGTCTGATTGGATGATAGCCCATACTCAATCAAAGGTTTGGGTAAGATAATAGATCCAACAATTGTTCACAAGAACCAATTGATGAAGATATCATCTTTCTTCAACACACGCACACACACAAAAAGATATCCCTTAACATGAACTAAGTCGGACAAGCTTTTATCTTCCAACTCTCCAAGTTGTTGTTTAGCTTATCCAACTAGCTCAGGGTATCCAACACGGATTCTTGGAGAAGGGGTCGGTTACAGGAATAAACCAACTTGATCACGAACTCAACGTAGCGGTCAGGTGACAACCTGGTAATACTTCTGAGAAGATATTCAAAAAAAAAATCACGAACCACCGGTATGTTACTAAGCTCGAGAACAATCTTGCTTTTCAGGGCAAGACGATATGATCAATATAGCAAGGATTTGAAATAATCCTAACTCATCGATCGAGGAGTGAACCAGGAGAATGGACTAGGTAGCACGATCAATCTTAGAATGATGATTCAATAACCAATACACTAAGAATGAAATTATTGTCCTTTAACTACCCAGCAACGAGGTTGCTAGGCGTATTGATTTCACACATCACAATTCATTTGTCGGTATTCCGGCTGCAACAACACGGAACCGAGGAATGAAAAAGGATGGCGAGAAGTATCACTATGTCAAGACTTCACAAAAGGTGGTGCAATTCTCATGAAATTCCTGTCATAAAGAAGGTAATACTTCAGGGTAGAGCAGACCAGAAGCTGGATTGTAACTTGATCTGCGGAACACAACTACTTTGACCCAATCCTAAATATGGATGAGGTACTGGAGTTTGTTTCTCCTAGTCATTCTGCGATAAAATGGCTTGATGGACCACAAGAGTAATAGGCATCGATAAATGAACGCACGCATACTCTTGACTATCAATTGATAGACGAAGGTCAGAAACAACTAAGATGGGACAACTCAAAGGAACATATAACTTTCTGAGTTGTGGATGCATAAATTAGTATGTCGAACCGAGTTCAACATAATTCTTCCGGATAACCCATGCAGAAAGGTAGAACTGGCAGAGCCACAATATATAATGGAGAACTCATCAAGAATAATCCTGTTGTGATATTTCAGTTCAACGAGGAACTTCTGCCATAAGTAGTTCATGGTATTTGGAAGAAGGAAATACCACGGACCTCGAGGACTATCGCAAGTTACTAATATACTAAAGGAACTAGTAACACTATCAACATGAAGTAAGTAGAGTGAATCTCGGGTTCAAAGCCCAAGGAGTAGAATACCTACTACTAAGTAGCATCACGGAATGCTTTCGAGGATAAAGGCCAGAATCATCACACTGGGATCACAAATCATTGCTAGATTACTAGGTGACTCCCTAAAACCC
>NW_021170000.1:0-1236 GCF_002162155.2 Triticum dicoccoides
TGATCACGACACAATTGTCGAGAGATTTCATGCAGATGTAGTCAATCAGCGACGACATCAAGTCAAAGGAATGATGAAGCAAGAGGTTATTGGAACCACAGTTACGACACAAACTCGAACTCAAGCTTGTTGTTTAAGGTGAAAGGGTATGACGAGGAAAATCGACGTAAGGTTAGTTCATCGTCGAAAATTGGTGCTCCGAGAATAAGGACCAGGTAGCACCGTTAGAATCGTCACGACAATGATATAGCCAAACAGGCTAGGAATGGCGTGATCAGGTACAAACTCATACTTATAGAAGCTTACTGAAGAGTTGTTGAACCGTAGGGCGGACTCGGTTCAGTTATCGGTGTCTTTGAGTGTTCAATAACTCCGAGCCCATGAAAAATTGTAATCGGTGAGTATGTAGTACTTGATGAAGAACTCATAAGAAATTATGCAGTTCCAAGATAATCTCGAGATACCAGGGGGGTAATACTCAACACAAGATCAAAGTAAAGGTTGGACTGGTGTATTGATCCATAGAAGACAATTGTTTTAACTTGTCCGAGAAATGAGATCAAAGAAGAACAATCATGGTCGGAACCACGGTTGCAAAAGGCCAGATCCTAGATATAAGATGAACTTATACCAAAGGAATAATTTATTTAAGAGAAGCTTTAATGATAAGATCTACATCGTGTCCATGGGCATGAACACAAGTTCAAGGTCGACTCCCACTTCTCCAATGCATAACCTTTCATTCACTTCTCACATTTGATGAAGTTGCAGTGTTGAAATTTTATCTGGTGAAGCACCAGAAGAGTATGACTCGTGAAAACTTTCGGGTTCACACGGTTTAGAGAAGGCATATGTTCAACCCATAGGGGCTTCTTAGAAACATATACCACAAGTTTCAAGAGTAAATAACACAAGCCCGAAAGCAGAGCATGGTTGGCCAAGCAGAGGATACAACTTAACAAGGGCATTATGTATCAGGGGAAGAACTCACAAGGTGATCAAATGTGAAGGACACTGTCGGATAACAATCCAACAAAGGACTTGATGGTCCACAAAGGATCTGATACGAGTATCGGTACTCAACTAGAGGAAGAAGAATGCAAGGAGATCAGATTATAGAAACAACTGACTAACTCAATTGTCAAATGCAAAGGAATTATGATTTCCAAATCAAGGGATCAGAAGCAATGCTCTGATTAAGGATGGATAAGTTGAATAGCCTTAGGGTACAATCAA
>NW_021170001.1:0-983 GCF_002162155.2 Triticum dicoccoides
GTTTCTACGATCAGATCGTGGAGGAGAATACTTGAGTCACGAGTTTGGGGCACACTTAAGAAAATGTGGAATAGTTTCACAACTCACGCCGCCTGGAACACCTCAGCGTAATGGTGTGTCCGAACGTCGTAATCGCACTCTGTTAGATATGGTGCGATCTATGATGTCTCTTACCGATTTACCGCTTTCTTTTTGGGGCTATGCTTTAGAGACTGCCGCATTCACTTTAAATAGGGCTCCGTCGAAATCCGTTGAGACGACACCATATGAATTATGGTTTGGGAAGAAACCTAAGCTGTCGTTTCTAAAAGTTTGGGGATGCGATGCTTATGTCAAGAAACTTCAACCTGAAAAGCTCGAACCCAAGTCGGAAAAATGCGTCTTCATAGGATACCCAAAAGAAACTATTGGGTACACCTTCTACCTCAGATTCGAAGGCAAGATCTTTGTTGCCAAGAATGGGTCCTTTCTGGAGAAAGAGTTTCTCTCGAAAGAAGTAAGTAGGAGGAAAGTAGAGCTTGATGAAGTATTACCTCTTGAACCGGAAAATGGCGCAACTCAAGAAAATGTTCCTGAGGTGCCAGCACCGACTAGAGAGGGAGTTAATGATAATGATCAAGATACTTCTGATCAAGCCCCTACTGAAATTCGAAGGTCCACAAGGACACGTTCCGCACCAGAGTGGTACGGCAACCCTGTCTTGGAAATCATGCTGTTAGACAACGGTGAACCTTCGAACTATGAAGAAGCGATGGCGGGCCCGGATTCCGACAAATGGCTAGAAGCCATGAAATCCGAGATAGGATCCATGTATGAAAACGAAGTATGGACTTTGACTGACTTGCCCATTGAGCGGCGAGCCATAGAAAATAAATGGATCTTTAAGAAGAAGACAGACGCGGATGGTAATGTGACCATCTATAAAGCTCGGCTTGTCGCTAAGGGTTATCGACAAGTTCAAGGGGTTGACTACGATGAGACTT
>NW_021170002.1:0-1679 GCF_002162155.2 Triticum dicoccoides
AGCTTGTAATGCTCACAAAGGCGCAGTGAATCGCCTTGGAAAAGCGAGGCGGATCCATAAGCAGTAGCAAGAAGAAGGGGAAGCAGCGCTCGGCGAGAAAGAACTTCGCCGACTCGGATGACGACTCAGACGATGAGGCTGCACTGCCACCGAGGAGAAAGTTTGACATCAGGAAATTGAGGTGTTATAACTGTGGCCTCCTCGGTCACTTCAAGGCTAACTGCGAGGAAGCACCGAAGCAGAAGGCGCTTATTGCTCAGCAAGAAGATGATGGGGATATGATGCTGATGTGCGAGCTAGTGGACGAAGAGGATCCAGATGATCACGATCAGCTGGAGACAAGTCCGATGAGTACATCCGTATCGGAAGAACCTGGCGAAGACGTGGCGCCAGATGACCACGATCCGCGGCGAGATGCACTCGGGCCAGATCAACATGATGCGTACCCGGTGTCAAGTGGTGTAGCCAAAAGTGCAGACGTCGCAACCGGAGGGCATGTACCGAGAGACCAAGGCACGAGTGGTGACGCGCCAGGTTCACGCAGTACACGAGTGCATACAGCCAAAGCGAGCACGCCTGATGGTGGCAGCAACAGCGCGTCAAGTAGCGCTTAGCCGGATGCAGTGGCCGAGGTGTTCGGATGCGTGCCGCGTGACACACCGGGCAGCGCCCAAACTAGTGGCTGCATGAGCGGCCAGGGAGCTTGGCGTGGGAGCCCAAAGGCTGAGATCTGCTACTCCATCACGCAGCCCTCAGTAACACGAGAACGGCGCTTGGTGGATCTCTCTCTAGAGGAAGTGCTTCAAATAAATTCGATGAAGATGAAGTGTAAAGGTGAACGAAGTTTGCACATCGAGGAATTGAAATTTTTTGAAGTTGCAAATATGGAGGAGTGTTGGCGTCGTGCTATGGATGAAGAGTTGGGTTCGATCCAAGACAACAAAACATGGGAGCTTGTGGATCTTCCCAACAATGATAATGCCATATAGCTCAAGTGGGAATTCAAGATCAAGAAAGATGTTGAAGGATGCATGAAGCACAAAGCGAGGTTTGTAGCCAAAAAGTATGTGCAAGAGGAAGGTGGACTTTGAAGAAGTGTTCGTTCCCATTGCAAAGATGGAGTCGGTGAGATTACTCATCGCTCTCGCGGCTCAGGAATCATGGAAAGTACATCACATGGATGTAAACTCCGAGTTTTTGAATGGCGAGATAAAAGGAGATGTGTATGTGAATCAACCACCGGATTTCAACAAAGAGGGAGGACACAAGGTACTGAAGTTACGCAAAATCTTGGATGGGCTATGGCAAGGACCTCGGGAGTGGAACATCAAAGTTGATCGGACATTGATTTCTCTTGGATTTGAGAAAGCTCCACTAGAGCATGCAATGTACAAGAGAGGTGAAGGAAGGGATCGTCTACTAGTTGGCATCTGCGTCGACGACCTATTGATTACCAGAGCAGATGAAGAGGTGATTGCAAAGTTCAAGCTACAGATGAAAGAGCTTTTCAAGATGGATGATCTAGGTCTTTTGAGCTACTACCCCGGGATAGAGGTACAACAAAAGACGGATGGGATCACATTATGCCAGGAGGCATACACAAGAAAGGTACTTGAAAACTATGGCATGAAAGATTGCAATCCAATTGACGCTCAAATGAAACCTCATCTTGAGCTAAA
>NW_021170003.1:0-1691 GCF_002162155.2 Triticum dicoccoides
AAGTGTGCCTTGCCATGAGACAGTCAAGGGGTACAAGAGTGATCCAAGAATGGCTCACAGGACAGCAGTCAAAGTTATCCTTAGTAACTAGTGGACTAAGGAATTTTCTCGATTATGGAGGTGGTAAAAGAGTTCGTCGTAAAGGTTACGACGATGCAAGCTTGACACCTATCCGGATAGCTCTGAGTAGAGAGACCGGATACATATAATGGAGCAATAATTTAGGATAGCTCCAAGTAGAACAGTTGTTTGGAATAGCTCCAAATAGAGCGTGGTAGCTGCATCTAGGAGATGACATAGAGATTTGTAAAGAACACACGGATCTGAAAGGTTCAGACCTGTTGACTAAAACCTCTCTCACAAGCAACATGATCAAACATAAAACTCATTGAGTGTTAATCACATAGTGATGTGAACTAGACTACTGACTCTAGTAAACTCTTGGGTATTAGTCACATGGTGATGTGACCTGTGAGTGTTAATCACATGGCGATGTGAACTAGATTATTGACTCTAGTGCAAGTGGGAGACTGTTGGAAATATGTCCTAGAGGCAATAATAAAAGTATTATTATTATATTTCCTTGTTCATGATAATTGTCTTTTATTCATGCTATAACTGTATTATCCGGAAATCGTAATACACGTGTGAATACATAGACCACAATATGTCCCTAGTGAGCCTCTAGTTGACTAGCTCGTTGTGATCAACAGATAGTCATGGTTTCCTGGCTATGGACATTGGATGTCGTTGATAACGGGATCACATCATTAGGAGAATGATGTGATGGACAAGACCCAATCCTAAGACTAGCACAAAAGATCGTGTAGTTCATTTGCTAGAGCTTTGCCAATGTCAAGTATCTGTTCCTTTGACCATGAGATCGTGTAACTCCTGGATACCGTAGGAGTGCTTTGGGTGTATCAAACGTCACAACGTAACTGGGTGACTATAAAGGTGCACTACAGGTATCTCCGAAAGTACCTATTGTTTTATGCGGATCGAGACTGGGATTTGTCACTCCGTGTAAACGGAGAGGTATCTCTGGGCCCACTCGGTAGGACATCATCATATGCGCAATGTGACCAAGGAGTTGATCACGGGATGATGTGTTACGGAACGAGTAAAGTGACTTGCCGGTAATGAGATTGAACAAGGTATTGGATACCGACGATCGAATCTCGGGCAAGTAACATACCGATAGACAAAGGGAATTGAATACGGGATCGATTGAGTCCTTAACATCGTGGTTCATCCGATGAGATCATCGTGGAACATGTGGGAGCCAACATGTGTATCCAGATCCCGCTGTTGGTTATTGACCGGAGAACGTCTCGGTCATGTCTGCATGTCTCCCGAACCCGTAGGGTCTACACACTTAAGGTTCGATGACGCTAGGGTTATAAAGGAAGCTTGTATGTGGTTACCGAATGTTGTTCGGAGTCCCGGATGAGATCCCGGACGTCACGAGGAGTTCCGGAATGGTCCGGAGGTAAAGATTTATATATAGGAAGTCCTGTTTCGGCCATCGGGACAAGTTTCGGGGTCATCGGTATTGTACCGGGACCACCGGAAGGGTCCCGGGGGCCCACCGGGTGGGGCCACCTGCCCCGGGGGGCCACATGGGCTGTAGGGGGTGCGCCTTGGCTTACATGGGCCAAGGGCACCAGCCCCAAGAGGCCCATGCGCCT
>NW_021170004.1:0-1360 GCF_002162155.2 Triticum dicoccoides
GGGGCTCAGGTCGCGCGCGCGCGTCATGGTGCGCCAAAGGTGGGCGAGGATGGTCTCGAACCGGCTGAACGGCCGGCCGCGCCCTTCTGACGCCTTGGCGCGGAGACCGGCGATGAAGTCCTTGGTGAAGTGCGCCTTGTGGATGACGATGTTGTCGGCGGCGTCGCCGTGGTGACCGACCACGTCGGTGGGCGACGGCAGGTAGTACTCCCTGTTACGGTGGTCGTGCTCCACGCGAGGGGACGACCGTGGCTTGAAGAGGTCTTTGTGGTGGTGCACGGGCGGGAGGCCCATGGAGAGCCCTCTAGTGGCGCGCCCCCAGGCCACGAGGAAGTTGCTGGTGGCATGGCCGTCGGCGACGACGTGGTTGGACGTGAACCCTACTGCGAGCGAGCCGCACCGGAACCGTGTCAGCTGCAGCAGCACGACCTCCTGGTGCTCTGCCTCCAGGTCAGGATGCAGCTTGAGCAGCTCCGGCGTGGGCTTCGAGGGCGCCATGTCGACGAGGTCGGCGTCCACGGTCGCCTCAACCAGGCGCGCGCCACGGTCGTTGAGTATGACTGACGGCGTGCCGTCGGGGGACTCGCCGAGCTGCCCGGCGAAGGCGCGGTACTGGGCGAGGACCGTGGCAAGGCCCTTCTCGATGTAGGCCGTGGTGGGCGCGGGCGGCGCGAAGGCGTAGATGATGGCCATCTGCATCTCGAACGTCACCCTGTCGAACATGGACAGCGCAATGTACTCGGTGGCCGGCATCGGCGCTTCGCCGGCAGTGTAGGCAGGCTTGACGAGCCTGGAGCTCAACACCTTGACCTCCATTGCTGTGTACTAAGGCACTAAGCTTAGACCGGAGAAGTAGTTTCTCTTTGGCGAGAAAGATGAAAAGCTGGCAACAAAGATATCGAGCTTGTACGTGGAGGCTTTGCGGTCTTGTACTCTTGTGTTGTGTGTATGATTTGGTGCTTGTCCTTCTGCTGGTTGTACTATTTATAGGACGGTATCGGACGCCTCGAACACGCTCGCGGGAAACGGTAGCCGGCCGGTAGGTGAAATCAAACTACTTGAATCTAGTACCCTAAACCTTGTTAATTTGTGTAGTTGAGACTTGAGACTTGGACCTGGCCCGCCTCTAAACCATGCATATGTTTGACTAGTGACCAGCTGTTACCTAGAACATGCAAATGTCAGAAGTCTAGAGCGTACCTTCTATTTCACTCCTTTGCCTGCTTTACAAAATGGACCAATATGAAGTCCAGTAGGCAATACTACAACTCATGTTATTTATTGTTTCACCACATGGTATGTCCACGAGAAAATACTAGCTGCTAGCCCCATATGGATGTTTGAGTTAGGGCATCTCCGA
>NW_021170005.1:0-1306 GCF_002162155.2 Triticum dicoccoides
GACGGGCTTTGACCAGTGGACCTCTCCACCCGGTTGTGTTAGGTCGGCCCAGAGGAACACTTTGGAGCAACATCCGGGCCAAACCCACAGCTACATCCACTCCGTGTAGACCCGATGCGTCCGTTTCCCCCCTCCAGGTGCCGGCGGCGGCGGCGTCCGTGAGGGGGGGGGCACACCCCGGAGACGCGTGTTGGGCGTTTGCAACCGCCTCAACACTTCTAGATTTGTGAGAGGCCGCCTACGCAAGATTTGACGGTATGCTAGCCCCCGGAGGCCGCCGGCCACAATCGTAGACGTGCGAAGAGCAATCCGCGTAGAGGGAAGTGTTCAGATACTTCTCCATCACAAAAAATTATGAAAAATTACCATCAGTCCTATAGCACATGTGCCCACGTTGTGTAAAAAACTCATGATTTTATCGCGCTCCAAGTATTTAATAATATTCACGCTGCATCATTACCGCAGAACGTCTACTACCGTTTCATTGCCGTCCGTGAGGGGGGGCCACAACCCAGAGACGCGTGCCGCCTCTTCGGACATGCCACAACACCACCCCGCATGTATGAGGGCTCGGTACGACGCTCCGGTGGCATTGCTACCCCCCCAGGGCCCCCGTCCCGGCTAACCCTGTAGCGTTTGACCACGGGATCTAGCCCTTTGACTTTGCACGGACGGGCTTTGACGAGTGGACCTCTCCACCCGGTTGTGTTAGGTCGGCCCAGAGGAACACTTTGGAGCAACATCCGGGCCAAACCCACAGCTACATCCACTCCGTGTAGACCCGACGCGTCCGTTTCCCCCCTCCAGGTGCCGGCGGCGGCGGCGTCCGTGAGGGGGGGGCACACCCCGGAGACGCGTGCTGGGCGTTTGCAACCGCCTCAACACTTCCAGATTTGTGAGAGGCCGCCTACGCAAGATTTGACGGTATGCTAGCCCCCGGAGGCCGCCGGCCACAATCGTAGACGTGCGAAGAGCAATCCGCGTAGAGGGAAGTGTTCAGATACTTCTCCATCACAAAAAATTATGAAACATTACCATCAGTCCTATAGCACATGTGCCCACGTTGTGTAAAAAACTCATGATTTTATCGCGCTCCAAGTATTTAATAATATTCACGCTGCATCGTTACCGCAGAACGTCTACTACCGTTTCATTGCCGTCCGTGAGGGGGGCCACAACCCGGAGACGCGTGCCGCCTCTTCGGACATGCCACAACACCACCCCGCATGTATGACGGCCCGGTACGACGCTCCGGTGGAATTGCTACCCCCCAGGGCCCCCGTCCCGGCTAACCCTGTAGCGTTTG
>NW_021170006.1:0-1665 GCF_002162155.2 Triticum dicoccoides
TGTAAATGCTCAGAAAGGATTTGAGACATTCACAAAAATGGTGGCATAACCACTCAGAAGCACGATATCAAGGTTTCGAGATCAACAATTAACATACGGAAGTAGTAGAGACTGAACTCAAGCTTAAATCCAACAATCTTATAAGTCTACGGATTAGTAACACGTGATCCTGATAGAAAGAAGAGAAAGCCTAGTTCTTAATCCCCGTAGAAGAGAAGATGATGACTCAGATCAGAAGGCCATGAGGTATAAGGAGTAAAAAGAGCCTTACGTTCCATCCCACAATCAATTCCCTTATATAACTAAAGAATTTCTAGACTCAACTTCGACCAGTTTGGCTTGGTAATCCTACAGGCAGTCAAGCTCTGATACCAACGCTGTCAGGACCCCGACTCGATGTCACATCGATCTAGCCGGTAACACCTCATATCACTTTGCGGCCTCACGCACGGTATCCCCACGGGTGTCGCCTTACCTTTGCCCGGGACCATTTGCGCCTTTTGGCTCACGTATATGATAGTGTCGCTAGGATCCATATGATAAGGAGCCCGGGCTGACATGACTAGTCGTAAACCCAAAGTGGCACAGACTTACAGGGACAGGCATTCATGACCCAGCTTCGAACGTGTCGGTCATCAGCAAGTGGGTCCGGGCTGTAGCACTGGGCTAGCAGGACTCCGGTAAACCGGGCTGTAGCGGGCTAACAGGACTCCGGTACTCAAAGCGTGACATTTCCCCGAAGGGACAGACACAGGAACGAAGAAGGACACATGCCGGCCAGCCTAAGTGTTCCAGAGCAGTAGCAAGCTACCATGGCTCAGCGGTAACACCAGGAGACATTTCCCGGTAAGAGAGGCTACTAAAGATAAACAACTATATAGTCAGATCCCACACATACCAAGCATTTCAATAACATACACACAATATGCTCGATATGTGCAATACAACATGGCATCACAAAATGACTCTACGACTCAAGTAGTTTATTCAATAGGCTCCGAGGAGCGAGACATTACAAACATGGGTCTCATGACCCAACAATCAGAGCATACAAGTCAAGGCACAAGCGGAAGCTATCATGTCTGAGTACAGACATCTATAAATGAAAAAGGCTGAGAAGCCTGACTATCTACCAGATCCTGCCGAGGGCACAAGATCGTAGCTGAGGTATCAAGCTAAACGTCGAAGTCCAAGCGGAACTACTAATGAGACTGAAGTCTCTCTGCAAAAACATAAAATAGGCAAACGTGAGTACAAATGTACCCAGCAAGACTTACATCAGATCTATCTACACATGCATCATTATCAACAAGGGGGGGTGGTGGAGTTTAACTGCAGCAAGCCAGCTTTGACTCGGTGGCTAACCTGAACTACGACTGCAAGTAACTCTTTTGAGGTGGCGCACACGAGTCCACATATTCACCATATCAATACACCACTATGGATCCGCTCCCGTCTCCCTACGAGAACGCCATCCATAGCACTCACGCTTATCTTGCGTATTTTAGAGTATCCACTTTCACTTGTCTATGAACTATGCAATGGGGTCCAAGTTTCCATATCCGAGGAATCCGGCTATTCGAATAGATGATGATAACCCTGCAGGGGTGTACTTCTTCACACACGCTTTCGCCACTTATCGCCCTGTACACGTCATGTACCTCG
>NW_021170007.1:0-1063 GCF_002162155.2 Triticum dicoccoides
TTGGGAGCACCTCGTTTCTTGACATCCCTTAAATGTCCCAATTTTTTCAAACCATGTAAGACCAATGTAATGCACGATACCAAGTTTTTTGGGTTTTCGACAAGTTTTGTATTTTCTGTTGTTTCCTCAGTTAAAAAAGGCCGATAAATATTCGGACATGTCGCAACTTGCATACGGTGTCGAAAATCGTACAAACCAGACATGCATGTGTACCATGGGCTTTGCCCACCTGCTTACAAAAGTTGGGGTCGTTTCAAGGATGTCTAAAAATAGACCATACTCACTCCGTAGGCCAGAAGTGTCCGTTTGAAAGCATGTTCTTTTTCGACATCCATCAAATAGCCACAAATCTTTTCCAACAACTTCTATGACCAATTCAATGCATATGCCAAGTTGTTTGGATTATTGACTAGTCTGGAGTTTTCATTGTAAAAAAAGGACCGATAAATTGCTCGATGTGTTGCAAAGAGCAAACAGTGTTAAAAGTCGTCCAAACCTGACATGTATGCGTCTCATGCCTAGATGCTGCAAGAAGTTGAGGTCATTTATCTATAGTCCAAAAAAAAACACCGTTGAGAGGAGTGTGTGAGACTAGGCCACAGGGTGCATCCATGAGCATGATGTTTTTTTCCTAATTTGAATGCTTCTCCTATTCTAACTTTCTATCATTATCAATTCAGCATGAACATTTTGTTATGTCTTACGATATCTTGAAATTGCTCAACAAATTTGAAATTTCAAATTGTGTATGTAAATTTTATAAACTTGAAAAATAATTCCACAAAATTTAAAAAATTCTCAATAATTGATGAAAAGTTTAGACAAATATTGCAAAACAGGTATTTATGTTTACAATTTATAAAAATCTGAAGCGCAAATATTTCTTAAATTTGTGAACAAAAGTTGAAAAAAGTGAATATTTCTGAAATACCAGAGCTTTTTGAAAATTGTAACAATATGAAAACAAGAACATGTTTTCATATTGAAGCCCATGACCCTTCTAACAAGTCACAACCACATCCAAATGGCATATTGTCATCCTATTTCATATGTTCATAGCCTC
>NW_021170008.1:0-1178 GCF_002162155.2 Triticum dicoccoides
GGTGCGCTTACGTGTCGGTCATATACACTCGCACTTTTTGGCTGATTCTGGCCCGTTTCATGGACTATTACTCACAGTTTTGGGGTCCCGGAGTGATTTGCACTATTAATGAACCCCGGGGTGCATTTTCATGTCTGTCATCAGCACTCGCGATTTTTGTCGATTCTGACCCGTTTTGTGGACTATTACTCACCGTTTTGCGGTCCCAAAGCGATTTCCATAGTTGTCGAACCCCAAGATGTGCTTATGCGTTGGTCGTCAAGACTCATAGTTTGGGCCGATTCTGGCCCGTTTCTTGGACTATTACTCAGTTTTGGGGCACCGAAGTGATTTCCTGGATTGACGAACCCCAGGGTGCGTTTAAGTGTCGGTCATCAACACTCACAATTTTGGCCAATTCTGGTCCGTTTCATGGACTATTACTCATCGTTTTGGGGTCGCAGTGCGATTTCCATGATTGACGATCCCAGGGGAGCGCTTACATGTCGGTCATCAACACTCGTAGTTTTAGCCAATTCTGGCCTATTTCGTGGAATATTGCTCATTGTTTCTGGGTCCCTAAGCGATTTACAATGTTGTTGAACCCCAAGGTGCGCTTACGTGTCGGTCATCAACACTCGCACTTTTTGGCCGATTCTGGCTCGTTTCATGGACAATAACTCATAGTTTTGGGGTCCCGGAGTAATTTCCACTATTAGTGAACCTTGGGGTGCGTTTTCGTGTCTGTCATCAGCACTCGCGATTTTTGTCGATTCTGACCCGTTTTGTGGACTATTACTCACCGTTTTGGGGTCCCAAAGCGATTTCCCTGGTTGTCAAACCCCCAAGATGTGCTTACGTGTTGGTCGTCAGACTCATAGTTTGGGCCGATTCTGGCCCGTTTCTTGGACTATTACTCAGTTTTGGGGCCCCGAAGTGATTTCCACGATTGACGAACCCCGGGGGTGTGTTTAGGTGTCGATCATCAACACTCACAATTTTGGCCAATTCTGGTCAATTTCGTGGACTATTACTCACCGTTTTGGGGTCCCAGTGCGATTTCCACGATTGATGATCCCCGGGGTGCGCTTACATGTCGGTCATCAACACTCGTAGCTTTGGCCAATTGTAGCCCGTTTCATGGACTATTACTCACTGTTTCGGGGTCCCTAAGCGATTTCCATTGTTGTTGAACCCCA
>NW_021170009.1:0-1964 GCF_002162155.2 Triticum dicoccoides
CTACTAGGATGTGGTGGTAAAACGCTCACAGTAAAGCAAATATCAATGTCTTACAAGTTCTTACCATGCAGCAGGCGGTGATCGGCAACCAGCGGTGTCAAGTAACTCCGAATATTGAGTAAAGCGATTGCCAGGGGAGCGTACGTATACACGGTGTAGAAATATGTGGAGCTGGGTTGGCTATATATGGTAGCAAAAGATTAGCAATAATCAATTCAAAGATGCAATGTTGAATAAACGCTCAACGACGGTACTGTGCTGGTCCTAGGCTAGACCGGACTAGAGACGCGAGCCTAGAACACTAATGAGGTCACGGCGTAGCACAACTAGCATCAATGAAGGATACTAAGTAGCTCTTGACAGCAAGATATAAGTGAAGATCACAACGGCAGTGAAGATAATGATGAAAAACAACTGCCAAGCAGGATATACAACAACTCTCTCTCTCCAACTTTCCTCTTGAAAAGTTTGAGACAATTTTCTGATAAATTCTTTCAAAGAATGCTACTAACTCAAGCTTTCCAATGCAAAAAGAATCACTCAATTCCGAGTTGATATGAGGAGTCAAAGAATTCTAAAACTGGCCTGAAAAATTGGAACAAGTTGTGTTCACGAACTTCGGAGGGCAAAAAGACCTATTTAGAAGCCGATTTTGAGGTGTCAAATATTGATCTAGCTTCTGCAACTATTTAGATGCGGCTCGTCGCTATCTTCAATTTGAGTACTCACGGAGCCAAAACTGACTTCGTATGAGGAAGATACACCTGTTTTACTGAACAGTGCGCAAAACAGATTCCAATCCGAATTCAGGTACGAGATTGATTCTAGATAGATCCAATTTTTTTTTCTCTTCTCTTTTTTTTCTCACAATTTTTCTTTTCCTTTGTTTTTTTTTCTCTGACTTTTTTTTTACTTTTTCTCTAACTTTTTTTCTCTGACTTTTTTTCTCTCTCTTTTTTTTCTCCCTCTTTCCAAGACAAACTAGATAAGATGCAGATTGGATCAGGCGAAGATGTGAATGACCTCAACTATGATTATGACAATGAACAGTGCGTAGCACGTGGTGGAAATTAATAGATGGGATGGTGGACGGCGGAAGGGATAATGATGCAGCGGCGGCGTGACTAATGTGAACAGAACTCGAAACTCTAAAGGAACTAGACACTAAGACCAGCAACTGACACGACGATGCAACCGATAATTCAACTATGCAAGCAATGAATAGAAAATTGCAAAGGCTCAGACTGGCTTGGATAAAGGATGAACAGATCTAACTTTTTTTTGTGGCTTTTTTATGGACTATTGGTATGAATGACAGATGCGATCTAAACTATGAAAAACTGTAAAATCTCACCGAGCAACCTGAAAACTGATACCACTTGATAGAGGCGGGGTGTCCCGATCTTTCGATGAGATGATAACTAACGATTTGGTGGAGACGACTTTGACGATCCGACTACAAACGTGCACGAGTTGCGCCTTACCAATCGCTAAACCAACTCCGAGAGGTTATTGACCACGCTGGAGCACGATCAACCTGACCACGAAGGTCTATTCCTGCAAGCAATCGAAGAACGAGCAAGAATATGATAAAGCAATCTGAATATTGCAAATATATATGAAGTATTGATAATGGTGGGGATCCGTAAGCGGTCTTGGTCTGGTCGTTGGACACAAACGAAGTACACGAAGTTGCAATGGCTAACTTTTAACTAAACAAATCCCAAGGAAAAGCTACTAGATGGATCTACTTATATAGGAGCAAGGGGTGGCGGCCAAGGAGGTGGGAGGACGTCCCAAGGCAGCCTAAAACTAAATCTAGGTCGTACAAGGCCAATGGGCCCAAGTGGAGGTGATGTAACACCTTTGGACTTGTAGTTTGACTCGGATTCTGCTGCAGCATCAGATTGTTTCGTCCACAACTCAATGCTCCGGACGAATTTGAAGGTGATTCCAATTGGGTT
>NW_021170010.1:0-1817 GCF_002162155.2 Triticum dicoccoides
GGCGGCCTTCTCCTCCTTGACACGGCCGCCCCTACTAGACCCCTGCCCGGCGTTGCCCCGGCGGACCGGTGGCGGCGGCGGCGGCGGCGCTGTCGTCGAGGATGACAACGCCTCCCTCATCGCGGCCCCGGTGCCGAGCTTCGAACTGCTGTAGGGCGCGGCGCTGGCGCTACATTTCCATGCGCGCCCATTTCAGGGCCACCGCGTCGTCGAGCTCCCCGCCGGCGATCCCGGAATACGTCTTCACGGCGGCATGCCCCGGCACCGTTTTCACGGCGGCGAGCCCCGGCTCCGTCTTCAGTTTGACGTAGCGCGGAGGAGCCGAGGAGGAGGCGCGCTGGCCGCCCTCATTGATGACGATGCCGGCGCTGCGGGTGCGTCGGTCGAGCGGCATCTCCGTTGCGAGCTAGGCCTTGACGTCGAACACCGCCAGCGAGCCGAAAGAATGGGAAGAAGAGCGGGAGGAGGAGTGAGAGGAGGAAGTCGAGGAGGAGCCGAACCTCCTGGGCATCCATTGTCCAGCGCTCCGGCGGGGGACCGGGGCGGCCGCCGCGGCAGGGTATGCCAGTGGCGGGTCATTGTCGTCCTCGAGGTACTCCGGCACGTCGTGGAGCATTGCGGCCGGGGGCGCCCCACCATACGCGACGCCCCTCGCTGTTCTTGACGTCGCCCACCACTGGCGCCCCATTGGTGGACGCCAGCCTCTGCGCCTGGCGGTGCTGGAAGTACGCCACCCACGACGCGTGGTTGTCGGCGGCGTACTGGGGGAGGGCGCGCTGCTCCTCCGTCAGGGACGCTCGCACGCGGTCGACCTGGACGGCGAAGATGGCGGGGCGTGCTTCGACGTCGGGCACCGGGGGAATGGGGATGCCCCCGTTGTTGAGCCTCCACCCCGTCGGCCCGGCGCACATGTCCGGTGGCGCCGGGATGTTTGCCTCGAAGAGCGGCCAGGCCTCCCACTCATGGAGCGAGCGGCGGCCGAAGCCGTTGGTGGGCGGCTGCGCACGGGGAGAGAGGCAGAGCTCGGTGGCGGTCGGCGGGCGGCTGTGGGCTGGTGTGGCCAGAGGCGAGGGAGGCCACTAGTTTATATAGCCCCGCGCCGTGTGTACGCGTGGCGGGAGGGGAGGCATCGCCGCACCGCCCGTGACGCGCCGCCCATGATGAGGAATCAGTGGCAATGCTGACCGGCAGCAGCCTTACCATTGATTCCACGCGGTGCCCTCGGGGCGCGCGTCGCTGACTCGGCGGGCCCGCGGCTCTTTCGCGTAAAAAACGTTCGCCCCGGTGCCCTCGGGCAACCCCCCAGCGCGCCGGGTTCGACCTGGGTCCGCCGGCGCTAATTTCGGCCCAAGCCGGCGAAAAATGGGCTTCTGTGAACGCGACTAGGTCATTTTTTCAGCGTCGGCGCGAAAATGGGGGCTTTGTTGGGGGCACGACTGAAGATGCTCTAAGGTCTTTTCACCCTGATGGCCCTCCTAGCCTCCTGCCAGGGCTACCACTGTCCTACCCAAGTGACAGAGGACGGACAAAAGTTGACGTAGGAGATGGGCTTTGGTCACTCAGCCATCGGCAACGCCATTGCGTGGCTGCACCGCCTCGCGCCCTGCCTGCACCGGCCAAATCAAGGTAGGGCGGCCTCCAACCCTCGCGGGTCCTCCGCCACTGGTCCTATCCTACCTGTGACCTACTAGCATGCCTACACTGACCCTAGTTGTGTCTATAAATTATCTGCGTTATTGCCATGACATGGGAAGTGAACTGCCGCTGACAATTCCACAACATGAATCTTGGAATCACTGAACGCATTGGATAAGGGG
>NW_021170011.1:0-1096 GCF_002162155.2 Triticum dicoccoides
CGTTGCAGCGCAGTGCCCCGAGGGACACGCCTTTAGGCGCGCGGGTACCGGCCGTGCCGACGACGGCCACCGGGGGCACCTAGGGCCCCCGGGCTTTGGCCGCCGGCGCGGCCGACAACAGTCCACACCCCGAGCCGAGCGGCGGACCAGCAAGAGCCGTTCCGCATACGGCCGGGGCGCATCGCCGGCCCCCATCCGCTTCCCTCCCGGCAATTTCAAGCACTCTTTGACTCTCTTTTCAAAGTCCTTTTCATCTTTCCCTTGCGGTACTTGTTCGCTATCGGTCTCTCGCCTGTATTTAGCCTTGGACGGAGTCTACCGCCCGATTTGGGCTGCATTCCCAAACAACCCGACTCGTTGACGGCGCCTCGTGGGGCGACAGGGTCCGGGCCGGACGGGGCTCTCACCCTCCCAGGCGCCCCTTTCCAGGGGACTTGGGCCCGGTCCGTCGCTGAGGACGCCTCTCCAGACTACAATTCGGACGGCACAGCCGCCCGATTCTCAAGCTGGGCTGCTCCCGGTTCGCTCGCCGTTACTAGGGGAATCCTTGTAAGTTTCTTCTCCTCCGCTTATTTATATGCTTAAACTCAGCGGGTAGTCCCGCCTGACATGGGGTCGCGGTCGAAGCGACATGCGCTTCGTTTGTTGGGTCGTTCAAAGGCCATAATGCCAGCTGCACGCCGGATGCACTGCATTGATAAAGCGAGGACGCCCACCATGCGCTGTGTCCGGCGCGGTACGCCGGCAGCCCAATCTTCGGTCCACCGTCCCTTGAGAGACGAGGGACCAGATGCCGCATCCCGATTCCCGTTGAGGGTGGTTGGGAGCGTGTTTTGGCGTGACGCCCAGGCAGGCGTGCCCTCGGCCGAGTGGCCTCGGGCGCAACTTGCGTTCAAAGACTCGATGGTTCGCGGGATTCTGCAATTCACACCAGGTATCGCATTTCGCTACGTTCTTCATCGATGCGAGAGCCGAGATATCCGTTGCCGAGAGTCGTGTGGATTAAATAGCTTTGCAACACGAGGGACGGCTAGCAAGCTAGACATGCCCCCGGGTTAGGCACAGTGTTCCTTGACGCCTTCGGCGCCGTGGGTTC
>NW_021170012.1:0-1406 GCF_002162155.2 Triticum dicoccoides
AGGTAAATTGTCTTCACAGTTGGTCGTGTAAATTCTAAAGGTCGAGGATGTGGCCATCCGAGTCACCGTCGTTCTGTTCCTCTGGATAACCAAATGCAACTCTGAGGAGCTGAAGCGCGTCATGTGAAAGCTTGCTCAGGCGAGTAACAGCACGATTAACTTCTGAAATCTTCCTAGCCCACTCAACGCCTAGCACGGGCCCAGCTGGAAGTGACTCAGATACAGCCAAGGAAGATATCCGATCACAGATTGAAAAGACAGTACCTATGTAGTTACCAGTGGTCGTTGCTAATCCTTTGATCCTTTCATCTTTCTCAGCTAGTAGGTCAGTAAGTTGTAAGTTGGCCTCCTCTGATCTTTTCAATTCAATATAGTTGTAGTCTTGCAAGACCTTCCTTTGGTTATCTTCCATATAGTGTATTGCCTTTTGAGATACTACATCTATTGTGCTCTGCAAGTTATCCAGGGGAGAGCTCGAGAGCTGGACCGGTGTAGGCGGGTGTCGCAGATGCTCTTTCGAGGGATAAAATGTAACATCAGTCACAAACTGGCCCCTTGGATGTGTCTGAGAGTGATAGCGCGGTGTTGGAAGGTCGAGCTTATCTAATATACATCCGAGTAGATATGTACCCGAAATCTCTATGATCTCCATATCATCATCTATGAAAAAGAGAAATTAATTGGGTGAGGATGAAGCTATGATAATTCTGTCAAACAAAGGATATGCATAATTAAATTGGCTGAGCACAGGAAGCATGGTAGAGATCAGGCACAAATGACAGTGTAAAAATGGTACATAATAGTAAATATGAAACGAGGGAATCACTGCCTTCATCTCATTAAACGATAAAAGGCATGTTCGATAGAGCCTAGTTTAACCTAGATGGTAGCAGTGCATAAACAAACGGGCAGATCCTAATCATCCTATGTATAGAATTAGAAGATATTTCCACGGATAATGCAGCTGGTGATATCCTGGGGTAAAGGATATTCATCATTACATTCTTCTTTGCAGCGCCCTTGCGAGACGACCGCTCCTGTATTCAACTACATCTGGGAGATCTCCAAAAGGGAGGTTCATCGCAGCCGCATTTCGCATTTGTTCAGAAAAGTAGTACATATATCTGGTAGACAGATGCCAACCTCTGCTAAGCTTCTTGCCTTTGACTTCTGATTCTTTGATCCGATTTTCAAGGAAGGCGATACGATTTTCCTGGCGCTTTGTTTTTGCATAGTTTATGTCTCTGACAACCGTGTTGGTCATAGTCTCTATGTATCTGACTGCTTTGATAGCAGCGCTATCTTCGGCAGTGACCTCGTCCATGCAATACTCTCCAGGCACGGACACGTCAACAATTGAGCCTCCAGGATCCAGACCAGAAGTGTTGAAGTTAACGGTAACGCGA
>NW_021170013.1:0-902 GCF_002162155.2 Triticum dicoccoides
CATTTTGAATGGATCTTCTAGAAATGACCTATCTTTTAAAAAACTATTTTTTTTGCAATGTAGACATTTATGTTCATGAATTCACCATGATATACATCATTTGTTGTTTTTCCGTGATGTTGGACCTATGACATCATACATGGATACTAAGATTATTTGCTTTGATTGTTGTATGCCTTCCTCTCCAGCGACATGAGGGTAGCACTAGGTTTTCCATGGGGGCAGCTCTCTAGCATTTTTTCTTTTAAGGAGTATAAACCATAGTAATTTATCTTTACGATTCATTTGCACTAGATTCTATGGGAATATATTTTTATCCACTGCATTCTCTTTGATAGAATCTTAAGTTCTTTCGCACAATCTAGCATCATTTCAGCCCCTTTAAATCATAAGACTTCATCAAATTCTTGCATTTTCCTTTCTCTTTTACCCTTCGATTTCTAGGCAGTGACTAAGAAAATATTCACACACCTACAATTGGAATCATACAATCACAACAAATGATTCAAGAGATTAGGAAGTTTTTCTACATGTTTTGGAGGAAACCAAACATGAGGCCAAACCTAACAGGAAAAAAAAATCCTTTGAATGTTTCGATGCATCTTATGTCTTCCACTAACTATTCTCTCTTACTAATCAAGTAATATCCAATCTCTGAAATTCTCTTTATTCTCTTGTGCACCATCCAAAATGAGTTTTTTGTAGGATCTAACATGCCATGACATTCATCCTGCAATTTTACTACTATTATATTTGAGAGTCCTACCTTCCAAATGTGCCTACCATGTGTTCATTTATTCTTGCGCCTTGTGGTTTTTCAAAATACAGACACCTGAATTGTATATTCTTGCACCATAAACTTTCCTATAAAAGACAATAAAACCATATCCACTACTTGTTTC
>NW_021170014.1:0-962 GCF_002162155.2 Triticum dicoccoides
GACCCACTTGCTGATGACCGACACGTTCGAAGCTGGGTCATGGATGCCTGTCCCTGTAAGTCTGTGCCACTTTGGGTTTACGACTAGTCATGTCAGCCCGGGCTCTTTATCATATGGATGCTAGCGACACTATCATATACGTGAGCCAAAAGACGCAAACGGTCCCGGGAAAAGGTAAGACGACACCCGTGGGGATACCGTGCGTGAGGCCGCAAAGTGATATGAGGTGTTACCAGCTAGATCGATGTGACATCGAGTCGGGGTCCTGACAGCGTTGGCATCAGAGCCGGACTGCCTGTAGGTTCTCCAAGCCAAACTGGTCGATGTTGAGTCTAGAAATTCTTTAGTTATATGTAGGGGAATTGTTTGTGGGTTGGAACGTAAGGCTCTTTTTACTCCTTTATCTTATGACATTCTGATCTGAGTCAGTCCATTCTTCTACCGGGGGGTAAGGAATTAGGACCTATTCTCTCTATCAGGATCACGTGTTACTAATCAGTAGTACCTTATAAGTTTGATGGTTACCAGCCTAGTTCAGTTCTACTACCACATTATGTTGCCAGAATGGTTTCAGAACTTTGATATGATGATGATGAGTGTGTACGAAATCCTTTGTCAAATGTCTCAAATCCTTTTGAGCATTTACAGCTGTCATGCTGCCGAAATTTTGCTAGAAATTCTAATGCCTTTGCATTATGATTGTGCTTTCAGATGGCCACTCGCGACCTCAATCAAGTGGTTCGCCTGACTCGATGCCTAGATGTACCCGGCCATACTGCTAAGTTGGTCAGGGTAATGACTGAGGCTGGATACCGCTGGTATCCCGAGTACACGGTCGAAGAGCAATTCCGAGATTTTAATCAAAGCCAGTATCTCTGCACTGTCAGGATATTTCCATCTTATCCTGGATCCACCGAGCCTCTTCACTGCTCCTATGGACTCGGGGTTACTATCGAGATGGC
>NW_021170015.1:0-1349 GCF_002162155.2 Triticum dicoccoides
GGTAACGACGAGTCTTCATCACGGGGAGGACATCCCTGAGACGAGCTATCACCTCGCGGGCTGCCATCTGCATAGCATGCCTCTCCGTAGGCATGGCTCTTCCCAAGAACTGGAAGCGGCGTAACTCACCACGCCCTCCCCTGAACTGCACCGTGGCCTGGTGCATGGTCAGACTATCGTTGACTCGGTGCTGGCAGAGTGTGAAGACTGGGCGCACAGATGGCCCCATCGCGACCTGAACGATGAAGGAAAGAAGCTTGACGAACCCATCGGGCACGTTGGCGAAGGTCTGAGACTCGCAGCTGTTGTCGGCCATCTACAAACGTAGGCAAAAATTCTGCATGGTCAGATCATAATTTTATGCTGACTGACAGAAAATGACTACAATCAAGAAAATAAGAAAAGGCTCAATCATGCTAATAACCAATTAGCGATCGCACCTAGTGGCTTCCTACAGTCAGCCTGGCTATGGTACCAAGCTTGTCACGACCGGTTTTCCAATAAAAATATTTATTGAGAAACCAATCTTTTGAGTCCAGTATGAGAGAAATCCTCCTCACTGGTAGACAAATTCTTGATACAATAAGCCAGTAGCATAAAATATATTACAGGGTCGAACTATGGTTGCTCAACCAAAATATTACAAGCACGCCAATAATTATACATAATGGTGGACATGACACAGTGGTGTGGAGGCATACTACTGACTCGAGGATAGGGCGGTGGTGGAGAAACACAGCGGGGAGAGAGATACAAGACTCTAAGTCTGTCATCTCATCGAGCGTCGAGGTGAGGCTCGATGAATTTATTTGGTAGCGGAAGCGGATATAAAACAGTGACCAAATCCAGGGTCGCACGAGACTGACTGGGACTCCTCTAGGTGTCGGACTTGCTATCAAATTCTTCATCCATGAGATCGCCTTCGTCAGCATCTGGCCAAATCAACAAGCCAGTGAGTACTTTGAAAGTACTCGCAAGACAGTTCGGACGTAAGATATAACAAATGCATGCATGAATGCGTCATGATTAATTCACCAATGTACATTCAAAAATTAGCATAACAAGGTAAGTAAAAGGGAAACGGCGGTAGTCCGCCTGAAATCCCAACAAAACATAAATGAATACCGATCGGGTGTCTGAAGCGACGCCTCGAAAGGTGAATAAATAAATAAAAGGAAATGATGCCACAGTCGGGCGTCTTAGCGACACCACATAAAGGGCTTTAAAAGAAATGCCACAGTCAGACGTCGGGGCGACATCACAGAAAGGGCTTTAAAAGAAATACCACAGTCGGGCGTCTTAGCGACACCACAAAAAGGGCTTTAAAAGAAATACCACAGTCGGACGTC
>NW_021170016.1:0-2615 GCF_002162155.2 Triticum dicoccoides
CTTTCATATACTAGTGGGAATTTTCATTATAGAACTTGGCTTGTATATTCCAACGATGGGCTTCCTCAAATGCCCTAGGTCTTCATGAGCAAGCAAGTTGGATGCACACCCACTTAGTTTCTTTTGTTGAGCTTTCATACACTTATAGCTCTTAGTGCATCCGTTGCATGGCAATCCCTACTCCTCGCATTGACATCAATTGATGGGCATCTCCATAGCCCGTTGATTAGCCGCGTCGATGTGAGACTTTCTCCTTTTTTGTATTCTCCACATAACCTCCATTCTTATATTCTATTCCACCTATAGTGCTATATCCATGGCTTGCGCTCATGTATTGCGTGAGAGTTGAAAAAGCTGAAGCGCGTTAAAAAGTATGAACCAATTGCTCGGCTTGTCATCGGGGTTGTGCATGATGGGGGCATTTTGTGTGATGAAAATGAAGCATGGCCAAACTGTATGATTTTGTAGGGATAAGCTTGCTTTTGCCTTGTTGTTTTGAAAAGACATGATTGCTTTATTGGTACGCTCGAAGTATTATTGTTTTTATGTCAAATGATAGACTATTGCTTTGAATCACTCGTGTCTTAATATTCATGCCATGATTAGACATATGATCAAGATTATGCTAGGTAGCATTCCACATCAAAAATTATTCTTATTATCATTTACCTACTCGAGGACGAGCAGGAATTAAGCTTGGGGATGCTGACATGTCTCCGTCGTATCTATAACTTTTGATTGTTCCATGCCAATATTATTCACTTTCATATACTTTTTGGCAACTTTTTGTATTATTTTTTGGACTAACGTATTGATCCAGTGCCAGTTCCTATCTGTTGCATGTTTTTTGTTTCGCAGAAACCCAATATCAAACGAAGTCCAAACGGGATAAAAATGGACGGAGATTTTTTTTGGAATATTTATGATTTTTGGGAAGTAAAATCAACGCGAAACGGTATCCGAGGTGGTCACGAGGTAGGGGGGCACGCCCTACCCCCCAGGCGCGCCCCTGACCCTCGTGGTCCACCCGTAAGGCAGTTGATGCTCTTCTTCTGGCGCAAGAAAGATTATTTTATGAGAATGATCTGGGCGAAAGATTCACCCCAATCGGAGTTACGGATCTCCAGATATAAAGGAAACGGTGAAGGGGTTGAACCAGAGAATGCAGAAACAGAGCGATAGATCCAATCTCGGAGGGGCTCTCGCCCCTCCCAAGCCATGGGAGCCAAGGACCAGAGGGGAAACCCTTCTCCCATCTAGGGAGAAGTCCAAGGAAGAAGAAGAAGAAGGGGGGCTCTCTCCCCCTTGCTTCCGGTGGGGCCGGAACGCCGCCGGGGGCCATCATCATCACCGCGATCTTCACCAACACCGCCGTCATCTTCACCAACATCTCCATCACCTTCCCCCATTTCTATGCAGCGGTGTAACCTCTCTCTTACCCACTGTAATCTCTACTTAAACATGGTTCTCAATTCTATATATTATTTCCCAATGATGTATGGCTATCCTATGATGTTTGAGTAGATCTGTTTTGTCCTAATGGCTATTTGATGATCGTGATTGGTTTGAGTTGTATGTTTTATTATTGGTGCTGTCCTATGGTGCCCTCCGTGTCGCGCAAGCGTGAGGGATTCCCGCTGTAGGGTGTTGCAATACGTTCATGATTCGCTTATAGTGGGTTGGTGAGTGATTGAAACACAAACCCGAGTAAGAGGGATTGTTGCGTATGGGATAAAAGGGGACTTGATGCTTTAATGCTATGTTTGGGTTTTACCTTAATGAATCTTTAGTATTTGCAGATGCTTGCTAGAGTTCCAATCATAAGTGCATATGATCCAAGTAGGGAAAGTATGTTAGCTTATGCCTCTCCCTCAAATAAAATTGCAATAATGATTACCGGTCTAGTTATCGATTTCCTAGGGACAAATAACTTTCTTGTTGACAAAAGCTCTCTACTAGAACTAATTTAGTTGTGTCTTTATCTAAACAGCCCCTAGCTTTTATTTACGTGTTCTTTACTTTCTTGCAAGCTTACCCGAAAACACCTACAAAGTACTTCTAGTTTCATACTTGTTCTAGGTAAAGTAAACATTAAGCGTGCGTAGAGTTGTATCGGTGGTCAATAGAACTTGAGGGAATATTTATTCTACCTTTAGCTCCTCGTTGGGTTCGACACTCTTACTTATCAAAAACTATTGCGATCCCCTATACTTGTGGGTTATCAAGCGTCGGTCTCGGGGCGTTACAACAACCCAGAAGTTTTAGAGAGTCACTTATTTCTGTTGAGTGCTTTTATGTAGTCTAAAAACAAAAAAATAAAGAGAGGAACCCAAAACTTTTCAAAAAGGAAAGTGAAAGTGAGAAAGACTAGCATTGTTGAAGTGGGAGAGCTCCTTGAACTTTGTTCATGCTCACGGAAACTTTGTGAATCTTAATTACAGAAACTTTTCATCAAAAATAATTATCCTCTTGTACAATTCTATTGTATTATAAAAATAATGTTCCAAGGTTTGCCTTTAGGATGTTTACAATGCTTGTTGGTTTGTACGGTGCAGGACAGAAACTTTGGCTGTAGTGTGTGATTTTACACTTTTTACTGGAACGTCAAATGGTTC
>NW_021170017.1:0-1470 GCF_002162155.2 Triticum dicoccoides
GCAGGTACAAATCGGCTCCAAATCGTTTCTGCTCTGGAGTGTCTCAGCACCTCTGTGTAGCATCCGAGCCGCCCCTAAGCAATTCCGCCGTCGAGTCACCGGTCTTGTTCTTCAGCCGGTCTCTGTCGCGCCGGCTTTGAGCCGTCGTCTTCACCACAATTGAGTCGCCCTCACCTCACTACCGCGGCTACCTCTGTTTCACGCCATTGTCAAACCGCTTCCAAGTTGGTTTCAAGCCACCCAAGTCGTCATCTCTGTTGCCATAGTTTGACACTGCAACCAAGTCGGCCTTGTATGCAGCACCGTACCTCGGGTCACTGCAGTCACTCTACCACCTGTCACCCTGGCCGCAGGCCCACCTCGCCGGTCCTCCTCCTGTGCTGGAAGCTGCCAGCATCGCCCTCAGGGCTGACCTCTGCTCCGCCGACCCGTGACCGGCCACCGCCCGCGTGCTTGCAATCTCTGGCGCGTTGGCCGGCTTGCGTGACCTCCGCGGCCTTGAGCTATCCCCAACTCCGCGGTATCGAGCAGCTCCGCCTCTGTCATGGCCGGGCCAAGCCGGCAGCCTCGCCTCTCGCTCTGTTCCCCCCTCCCTGTTGCGCCACTAAGACGCCCTGGCCTTGCTTCCGCCATGACCCGTCACGGTCAAGTCGCCTTGATGCCTAGTCTTCCCCGCCTTCATCTTTGGCTCGCCACACCGCTTGAGCTGCCCTCAAGCTGGTCGTAATGGTAGTATCATAGCTAGTATCATGCATGCCAACTAGGCAATTTTGATGACGTGTCATAGCATTAAATGAAGAAAGAAAGGGTGTAGTATCATATCATGATACCGTATCATATTAAATGCTATGCTACTTTGTGTCATGCATGGCAATAAATAGAATACTACATGATACCAATATATGATACTATGCATTAGAGAGGTAGTATCATACACTAGTATCATATGCATGATACTAGTATATGATACTCCCCATTACGACCAGCCTCACTCGCGCGATCAGCCTCCGCCGTCGCGGTGGGCCGCCACCTCCGCGGCCTCGTCGAGCCGCCATGCGCCGCCTCCCATTCCCGCGGATTCGCCTTGCTCCACTCTAAGTCGCCCCCACTGCGCTGAGACGCCGGCTACCTCCCCTCGGCCCTGCATGAGCCGTCGCTTGCTACCACCAAAGCTGCCTATGGCCCTAACTCTGCTGCCTGAGGCTGGTCGTAATGGTAGTATCATAGCTAGTATCATACATGCCAACTAGGCAATTTTGATGATGTGTCATAGCATTAAATGAAGAAAGAGAGGGTGTAGTATCATATCATGATACCGTATCATATTAAATGCTTTGCTACTTTGTGTCATGCATGGCAATAAATAGAGTACTACATGATACTAATATATGATACTATGCATTAGGGAGGTAGTATCATACACTAGTATCATATGCATGATACTAGTATATGATACTCCCCATTACAACC
>NW_021170018.1:0-991 GCF_002162155.2 Triticum dicoccoides
GATTTTAATAAGACTTTTGAGCTTGAATGTGATGCTAGTGGAATTGGATTAGGCGGTGTGTTATTACAAGATGGCAAACCTATTGCATACTTTTCTGAAAAATTGAGTGGGCCTAGTCTGAATTATTCTACTTATGATAAAGAATTATATGCTCTTGTTCGGACTTTAGAAACATGGCAACATTATTTATGGCCCAAAGAATTTGTTATACATTCTGATCATGAATCTTTGAAACATATTAAAAGTCAAGCTAAACTGAATCGTAGACATGCTAAATGGGTTGAATTCATTGAGACTTTTCCTTATGTCATTAAACACAAGAAGGGAAAAGAAAATGTTATGGCTGATGCATTGTCTCGCCGCTATACTATGCTTTCGCAACTTGACTTCAAAATATTTGGTTTGGAGACCATCAAAGATCAATATGTGCATGATGCTGATTTTAAAGATGTAACGCAGAATTGTAAAGAAGGAAGAATGTGGAACAAGTTCGTCGTTAACGATGGATTTGTGTTTCGTGGTAACAAGCTATGCATTCCAGCTAGCTCCGTTCGTCTTTTGTTGTTGCAGGAGGCGCATGGAGGAGGATTAATGGGACACTTTGGCGTGAAGAAGACGGAGGACGTACTTGCTACACATTTCTTTTGGCCAAAGATGAGACGGGATGTTGAGCGTTTTATTGCTCGATGCACTACATGTCAAAAAGCTAAGTCACGACTCAATCCTCATGGTTTATATATGCCTTTGCCTGTACCTAGTGTTCCTTGGGAGGATATATCTATGGACTTTGTTTTAGGTTTACCTCGAACAAAGAAGGGGAGGGATAGCATATTTGTTGTCGTGGATAGATTCTCGAAAATGGCACACTTTATACCATGTCATAAAAGCGATGATGCTGTTAATGTTGCTGATTTGTTCTTTCGTGAAATTATTCGCTTGCATGGTGTGCCAAATACTATTGTTTCAGATCGTGATACTAAATTTCTTAGCC
>NW_021170019.1:0-1122 GCF_002162155.2 Triticum dicoccoides
TTCGTTAACCGTGGAAATCACTCCGGGGGCCCAAAAAAGTGAGTAATAGTCCATGATACGGGCTAGAATCAGCCAAAACTATGAGTTTTGATGACCGACACGTAAGTGTGCCTTGGGGTTCAACAACTATGGAAATCACTTCAGGACCTGAAAAAGGTGAGTAATAGTCCACAAAACACGTTAGAATTGGCCAAAATTGTGAGTGTTGCTGACCGACACGTAAACACAACCCGGGGTTCGTAAATCGTGGAAATCATTTCGGGACCCCGATAACTAAGTAATAGTCTAAGAAACGGGCCAGAATCGGCCCAAACTGTGATTGTTGATGACCTACACTTAAGCGCACCTTGGGGTTCAACAACCATGGAGCTCGCTTTGGGGCCCCAAAACGGTGAGTAACAGTCCACGACACGGGTCAGAATCGACAAAAACCGCGAGTGTTGATAAGCAACCTGTAAGCGCACCCAGGGGTTCATTAATCGTGGAAATCACTCCGGGGACCCAAAAAAGTGAGTAATAGTCCACGAAACGGGCCAGAATCGGCCAAAACTGTGAGTGTTGATGACTGACACGTAAACGCACGCCGGGGTTCGTTAATCATGGAAATCACTCCGGGACCCCAAAACAGTGAGTAATAGTATACAAAAAAGGAAAGAATCGGACAAAGGTGTAAGTGTTGATGACCGAAACGTAAAAGCACCCCGCGGTTCGTTAATCGTTGAAATCACTTCGATACCCCAAAACAGTGCGTAATACTCCACGAAACGGGCCAGAATCGGCCAAAACTGCGAGTGTTGATGAGCGACACATAAATGCACCCCGGTGTTCGTCAATCATGGAAATCACACCGAGACCCAAAAACAGAGTAATAGTCCAAGAAACGGGCCAGAATTGGCCAAAACTATGAGTGTTGATGACCGACACGTAAATGCACCCCGTGGTACGTTAATCGTGGAAATCACTCCGGGGGCCCAAAAAAGTGAGTAATAGTCCATGATACGGGCCAGAATCAGCCAAAACTATGAGTTTTGATGACCGACACGTAAGCGTGCCTTGGGGTTCAACAACTATGGAAATCACTTCGGGACCTGAAAACGGTGAGTAATAGTCCACAAAACACGT
>NW_021170020.1:0-2386 GCF_002162155.2 Triticum dicoccoides
CTGAAAATGGATTGTTTTGAGCCTCTTGGTTGACAACAGCAGCCCAAGATATTTCGTTGGGAAGGAGGTGCGGTTGGCAGGGAAGGAGCTGAGTATATCATCAAGATCGAAGGAGTCACATCGAATGGGGGCAACAAGACTTTTAGAGCAGTTTGTTGTTAGCCCCATCACTTCCCCAAATTGTGCAAGCGTATCCGCAACAAACTTGACCTCGGTTTTGATGGGCGCAAGGAAAACCGCCGCGTCATCCGCGTGGAGGGAGGCTCTGATAGGCATGGCATTGTCACCAAGAGGGTGCAGCTTTCCTTGAGCAGTGGCTTTCTTGAGAATGTGATGTAATGGGTCAATGGCCAGCACAAAAAGGAGTGGGGATAAAGGATCTCCTTGCCTCAGACCCTTCCCAAGCTCGATAGGAGTGTTGGAAATATGCCCTAGAGGCAATAATAAATTAGTTATTATTATTATATTTCCTTGTTCATGATAATCGTTTATTATCCATGCTATAATTGTATTGATAGGAAACTCAGATACATGTGTGGGTACATAGACAACACCATGTCCCTAGTAAGCCTCTAATTGACTAGCTCGTTGATCAATAGATGGTTACGGTTTCCTGACCATGGACATTGGATGTCGTTGATAACGGGATCACATCATTAGGAGAATGATGTGATGGACAAGACCCAATCCTAAGCCTAGCACAAAGATCGTGTAGTTCGTATGCTAAAGCTTTTCTAATGTCAAGTATCATTTCCTTAGACCATGAGATTGTGCAACTCCCGGATACCGTAGGAATGCTTTGGGTGTACCAAACGTCACAACGTAACTAGGTGGCTATAAAGGTGCACTACGGGTATCTCCCCAAGTGTCTGTTGGGTTGGCACGAATCGAGACTGGGATTTGTCACTCCGTGTGATGGAGAGGTATCTCAGGGCCCACTCGGTAGGACATCATCATAATGTGCACAATGTGACCAAGGGGTTGATCACGGGATGATGTGTTACGGAACGAGTAAAGAGACTTGCCGGTAACGAGATTGAACAAGGTATCGGCATACCGACGATCGAATCTCGGGCAAGTACTATACCGCTAGACAAAGGGAATTGTATACGGGATTGCTTGAATCCTTGACATCGTGGTTCATCCGATGAGATCATCGTGGGACATGTGGGAGCCAACATGGGTATCCAGATCCCGCTGTTGGTTATTGGCCAGAGAGCTGTCTCGGTCATGTCTGCATGATTCCCGAACCCGTAGGGTCTACACACTTAAGGTTCGGTGACGCCAGAGTTGTTATGGGAATTGGTGTGCAGTTACCGAATGTTGTTCGGAGTCCCGGATGAGATCCCGGACGTCATGAGGAGTTCCAGAATGGTTCGTAGGTAAAGATTTATATATGGGAAGTCCTATTTTGGCCACCGGAAAATGTTCGGGATTTTTCGGTATTGTACTGGGAAGGTTCTAGAAGGTTCCGGAGTGGGGCCCACCAGCATGGGGGGACCCACATGAACGTGGGTAGTGGGGGCAAGGCCCCACACCCTTGGTCAAGGCGCACCAAGATCCCCCATTAGAAGGAATAAGATCATATCCCGAAGGGATAAGATCAAGATCCCTAAAAAGAGGGGATAACAATCGGTGGGGAAGGAAATGATGAGATTTCTTTCCTCCCACCTTTGCCAACGCCCCAATGGACTTGGAGGGTAAGAAACCAGCCCCCTCCACCCCTATATATAGTGGGGAGGCGCATGGGAGCTTCACCCTTGCCCCTGGCGCAGCCCTCTCCCTCCCCAACACCTCCTGCTCCGTAGTAGTGCTTGGCGAAGCCCTGCCGGAGAACTGCAAGCTCCACCACCACGTCGTTGTGCTGCCGGAGCTCTCCCTCAACTTCTCCTCTCCCCTTGCTGGATCAAGAAGGAGGAGACATCCCCGGGCTGTACGTGTGTTGAACACGGAGGTGCCGCCCGTTCGGCACTAGGATCTCCGGTGATTTGGATCACGATGAGTACGACTCCTTCAACCCCATTCTCTTGAACGCTTCCACTTAGCGATCTACAAGGGTATGTAGATGCACTCCCCTCTCTCTCGTTGCTAGTTTCTCCATAGATAGATCTTGGTGACTCGTAGGAAAATTTTGAATTTCTGCTACGTTCCCCAACAGTGGTATCAGAGCCAGATTTATTGCGTAGATTCTTTGCACGAGTAGAACAAAAGTAGTTGTGGGCATTGATTTTGTTCAATATGCTTACCATTACTAGTCCAATCTTGATCCGGCGGCATTGTGGGATGAAGCGGCCCGGACCGACCTTACACGTACACTTACGTGAGATAGGTTCCACCGACTGACATGCACTTGTTGCATAAGGTGGCTAGCGGGTGCCAGTCTCTC
>NW_021170021.1:0-2443 GCF_002162155.2 Triticum dicoccoides
AAGGTTTTCCCATTCAATGTCTTCTAAATTTAGCACAGGAGACTTCACCGGAAATTGGTTTATAGATTTGCCACCAAAGTGTGATTTCCTCAGGTAACACCGATACTGCTGCAATGCTTCCTTGAAAAGCACAAGCAGGCTTTGCTCGTCATGACTATCCAGATTGACCCTTGCCTAGTTATAACAATGTAATGTAAATCATTGATATGTTCAATCAGCAGAAAACAGGAAAATAATAACCATGAATAATAGCACTTACACGTAACTTGGACAGGAAGATGTGAAAATGGTGTTTGTCTTCACAATAATCTTCCCATGATGGGAATATATGCACGTAGTCCCTAACAACATTGAAAGCATTGTCTTTTAAACTGGGAATAAATGGAATGGGGTTCCAATCTGCAGGACTTGGCCGTCTCTACAGTTGGGATAGGTCTTCGGCCGGTGGACTTGCTAAACTTTTTGCTGGAGTGGGGTTTTTCTGTGGTACAACTGGTGCTATGGAAAATGAAATTGGTATACCTTTTGCGGGAGTGCAGGTCCTGTGTGGTGGGGCTAGTGGTGTGGCCAGTGAAGTATGGGTACAGTCTGCTGGAGTCGGTCCTACGTTTTGTGTCACTGGTTGTACATCCAATATAAGTGGGATGCTGTCTGATTTCTCCAGCACCACCACGTTTTTCAAGGACTTTGCTGGTGCTCCTTCAGGTTCGGCAATCACCCTCTTCCTTTTTGATGTCTGATGCACACGAACAACATTTGAGTGAAAAAACATGGTATGATGACAAATGGAATATGTATTGATAATGGATGGGCATGGCATCTTGACATATATGATGAGTAAACTAAGCAGATGGCGGTGCAACAAAGTAGAAGAAATGCAAGATAACATATGCAAGATACCTACAATCAATAAAACATTGCCAAATTAGAACATGCACCTTGATGGGTGAACAGGACAGACCATCTTCCTTTAACTCCTCGAGGTTAGAATAGTCATTAGGATCATATTCTGAACAAGAGTCAACAGGTGGGGAGCGTATGAGTTTCATTGCATCCAGAATGGCACTCAATGCCTTGGTGCCAATTTTGTAAGTCATTGCAGTGTTTAGCTTCAAGAGTGGACTGCTGCTAGTGCGACACAAAGCAGCTACACAGATCATAGTGTAGATATAAAGGGAAAACCTTAAGCATCAGAGTAAAATCAGCAAAGTGGAACTTGCTGGAATATATGTGCTAGTATTGCCGGTACGGCTAGAAAGGCTTCGGATATCAGCTCTCTTCAAGTGAAGGTGCGGTACTGTTAATATCAGTATAACTCTCAAAGGCAACACAGCTCCGCGCATTGCCTTGCTATTCTTATAGGATTCAAGTGGGCAGGCCACTACAAATCCTATTCCTATGTTTACAAGATCCTACGAATCAAAGAGGCTCAAAGTGTCCATCACAACCGACCGTATAGACCTCTACACTGCAAATGTCCCTGCTCATCTTCAGTACAAGGAACATATTGTACTACTAGCATACTCCCTCCGTTCCAAAATATGAGTCTTGGTAGAGATTTCCACTATGGATCACATACAGATGTATCCAGATACATTTTAGAGTGTAGATTCACTCATTTTGCTCCATATGTAGTCCATGGTGGAATCTATACAAAGACTTGTATTTAGGAACAGAGAGAGTACATATTAAAGAAGAGCGGAAGAGGAACATGGTAAAGAAGAGCAAGCAGATTTTGGATAATAAAATGTTGGTTGCGCAGTGCCCACACATGATGAACCAGAGCGCATTAAGAATGCAACTCCCAGCTGTCTATCGACCATTCTAGGCGGTTGGATGAAGATCCTACGTCTCCTAACCCTTCTTCTTCCTTGTCTCTGATTCTTCCCATACAGAACACCGCATGGGCCACCGGCCGGACCACCGGCCCCCACCACCTGTGTTCCTCTGCCACCCCCACCCCCCACACACGTCGAGTTTTCTTCGTTCGGCAAGGCCCCACAACCACCCGAGCCCCTTGGATCGCACCGGCGAACTCCGGCGAGCTCTGAAAAATCGATTGACCCAATTTTGAAATTTAGTCTACTGTGATTTCACTAGTGTGGAATATAAAAGGGGAAAACCATAAGCACTGGGAGTATAGTGTTGAGCGTGCCATGGCGGATCTGAAGGTGCAAACTGGACAAAGGCAACTTTGCAACCAAGACAAGAAATCAGAGTAAAGGAGTGGCGATCTGTTTTCTTGCTGCAATCAATAAGTTGAGCAGATACGAAAGAGTACCACCTCTGGTGCGGCGCCGTGTACGCATCTGCTGAGAATTTGACGGTGCTGCGGTAGCGATGGCTGTTGGTGGCATGGAAGAAGATCTAGGAAGGTAGACGGTGGCGGCGGGGCATGGTGGGCGAGACGGTCGTAGGAGCGGCGCCGACAAGGTGGACGACG
>NW_021170022.1:0-989 GCF_002162155.2 Triticum dicoccoides
AATCGTCCAATGAAAGCACGTAAAACTTCGTTCATTAATCTCATGAAAGTACTAGGTGCATTAGTTAACCCAAAAGGCATGACTAACCACTCATATAATCCAAACTTAGTTTTAAATGCTGTTTTCCATTCATCTCCCAATTTCATACGAATTTGATGGTAGCCACTACGCAAATCAACTTTGGAGAATATTGTAGAGCCACTCAATTCATCAAGCATATCATCTAGCCTAGGAATAGGATGACGATAACGAATAGTAATATTATTAATGCCTCTACAATCAACACACATACGTGATGTACCATCCTTTTTCGGCACTAGAATAATAGGAACAGCACAAGGACTAAGGGATTCGCGTATATAACCTTTGTCGAGAAGCTCTTGTACTTGACGCATAATCTCCTTCGTCTCCTCTGGATTGGTATGGTATGGTGCACGGTTTGGCAGTGAAGCACCGGGAATTAAGTCAATCTGATGCTTAATCCCTCGAATAGGCGGTAATCCCGGTGGTACGTCTTGTGGAAAAACGTCAGCGAACTCCTGCAAAATGTTAGTGACAGCAGGAGGCAAAGAGGAAGGCATGTCCTCGAATGAAAATAATGCCTCTTTGCACACAAAAGCATAGCAAACAGATTTGCTGAAATCTAGCTCATCAATATCAGATTTGGTGGCAAATAAACATGCACTTTTCAATTTAATTTCAGAAGCAACACTAGATGGTTTATTATTAGGCTTCATTTGTTGCTCAAATTCTTTTGCCACAATCTGATTTTCACTCTTATTCTTATCCTGTTGTGCTTTATTAGCTCTATTAATATCATCTTTCAAAATGGAATCAGGAGTCATAGGAAGCAAAGTAATATTTTTATCCTTATGAACAAGAGTATAGTGATTGTTTCTACCATGGTGTACAGAATTTTTATCAAATTGCCATGGTCTACCAAGTAATAAGGAACATGCTTGCATAGGTACCACATCACAATCAACATA
>NW_021170023.1:0-1553 GCF_002162155.2 Triticum dicoccoides
GTTTCCCAACTCAGGCGTTGCTTCTCGGATCCTATCCGTGGAGTAGACTACGAAACGCTTGATCTCCAAGATAATCTTACATACCGAGAGTACCCCATTCGTATCCTCGATCGGGCCGAGCGTACCACTCGACATCATAATATCAAGTTTCTCAAGGTTCAATGGTCGCACCATTCTGAGGATGAAGCAACTTGGGAAAGGGAGGATCGTCTTCGACTCGAGTACCCCGCCTTCTTTCCGGAGGAACCCAAATCTCGGGACGAGATTCTTTTGAGTGGGGGTGAGTTGTCACACCCTAGCTAGTCATGCATTAGAGTGTTGCATCATGTTTACTCTTTCATCAGAAACTTGAAATGGGGATGACAGAACCCCCAGTCCCCTCTGAAACCAACTAGGGTTACTAAAATAATTTTCAATGAACCTGAAATGCCCTTCTAAATGCCCATCATTTTTGTCTTGGTTCAGAACCTCTGCCAAAAGTGGTGCACATTTTCCTAGGCCATCCTAGGGTTTTTGAATTAAATCATAAATATTTGAATTTGGGCATTTAAAATTATATAAAATATTTAAATGCTCAAATATCTCCAAACTAAAATGTTTCATGTTGGAAATAATCCAACTATGGGCTAGGAATAGTTTGGTGATTTTTGAAGTTGCCTAGGTATTTTATTAAATTCAACAAAGTTGCAGATATATTAAATAAAAACAGAAACAGAAAAAAAGGGGAAAACTTACCTGGCGCCACCGCAGGCCCACCAGCCAGCCCACCTGTCCGGCCCAGCCCGGCCACCGCTCCAGCGAGCTGCTTGGCTCGCCAGGCAGGCAGCCAAGGTGCTCGGCGGCGGCACCGCAGCTCGCCACGCAGCTGCACGCCGCCCTGCCTCCCCCTCTCGCCGCCCTGATGGCCTGGACGAGCTCCACGTCGCGCCCCGACCCTCCTGGACACCTCCATTCGCCCCCAGTTCCTCTCCCTCGCGCTCCCACGCCATGGCCGACGCCACCGTCGCCGCACCTCCGCCGTAGCCGTGCTCCCCTTCGTCTCCACGCCGCGCCACCGTGTCCAGAAGCTCCGCCGTCCTCCACTTCTTCGAGCTAGTCGAGCCCCGAGCGCTCGCGTGCCCCGAAGCCGCCGCACCAACCTCGCCCGAACCGCCATCGCCGGAGATCCCCTTCGCCGTCGCCGCCGCAGTAGCTCGTCCCCGACCACGCCGTCCTCTCCATCAAGACCGCAGTGAGCTGGGCTAACTTCCCCTTCCTCTCCTTCTCTCTCTCGTGCACCACAGCGAGCACACCAAGCTCACCCGCACGCGCCGTCGCGGACCTCGTCGCCGACGTGCTTCCGGCCACACTCCGGCCACAAGATGGTGTCCATCTTACTCACCGAGTCCCACAACACCTAGCTAGCCACTCCACGAGCCTCACCGACCCCTCTAGCGCCAAGTTCATCTTCGACCGAGCCCCGGTGGCCGCCAAAGTCGTCGCCGGCGCCAACTCCGGCCACCCCGACCCCAACGGACTCCGCCAAGAGCTGCGGTTTGTCCTCAGCTCCACTC
>NW_021170024.1:0-1470 GCF_002162155.2 Triticum dicoccoides
GGACTAAATGAAGAAGACTCTCAAGGAGAGTCTTTTTTGGGAGTTTTTGGGACTTTTCCAACAATGCCCCTCCATGCATTCATTGGCCCGCCACCCCATGGTGTTGTTTGATTGTTATTTTTTTATATACTAGGGGCAACATGGTCATTTAATAACCTCTAGGAAAGCACTAGGGACTTTTTAGTCTCTGGAAACAAACAGGGAGGGACTTTTTAGGGACTAGGGACTTTTTAGTTGGGACTAGAAAAAGTCCTAGGACTTATGAACCAAACAGGGCCTAAGTCCTAGCTTGCAAGCGGGCTCTCCAAGTGGTGCGCGAGGAGGTCAACGCCGTGAGGGTGCATGTGGAGCTCGATAGTTAAGACGGGTACAAAGGTTGAATCAACCACTGGAAATGCTTTCCGCCGTAGGGCCATGAGTGAAGAGATCAAGCCGATGCTTAGTTCATCGCCGAGGTTTAAAGTTTTGTGGGTGCGACGTTCTGCTAATGTTGTTGCATATAAGTTGCCTAAGGTAAGGATCGGTGAAGAACTTTGTGAGGTTTGGTTGGGGGTCCCCAGACTGGGTTCTAGATGTAATTTCGGATGAGGTTTCAAACTTTGAAGTTTAAATAAAGCGGCAACATTAATCCTAAAAAAGACTAGCTTACGTGCAATATGTATTACTACCAATGGCTCTCTCAGTTGCACAAGGGAGGCTACTTTCGAAGCGAAGGTAGGGTCGTAGGGATCAAGAGTGTGGGGGTAAATTACCTCGGGGCGTCCTCACTCTTCCCTTGAATTATGCCCAATGTCGGAGCATCAGTAGCGTTCTGGGAACTTTTTATCATCCTCGAAACAGGCTTTCACTCCGCTTTATATAGAAAGCATCAACCACACAGAGTACATGGCCGAATGATACAAGGGGATCAGGTAGCCCTCAAACAATGCCGATCTTAGGCAAACCTGATCACGCAACACGCACGCGGCTACGCAACCGTAATAGAGTAGAAGAAGAACTGAGAACAACACCCACCATAAGCCCTATAGCACCTAAGTTCCACGACAACGCCCCCAGGAGTGAAAACAGCGCAAGGCCTCGCCGTTGCCGAGTCCCGAAAGACATAGGTTTTCAGCCGGAACCCGGACACGGAGAGGAGCGCCACAACGACGTCTTTAGGAAGATAACGGCGCTTGCGAGCATTGCCGTTGTCGGCGACAAAGCGCGAAGCTTTCGCTTGGCAACTCCACTGTGTCCCTAAGCGAGGTCTCCAGGGCAAGAGTGGTGAGCCCAGAACTCCAGATCCGGGTCGGGGCACCACCATCATCAGGGACAAGAGCGCGCCAGAGCCACCCGCCGCACCACCTCTCACCACCCACACGACCAAGAGAGAATGCCATCACCACCGCTATTGTGCCCGCCAAAGAGCCAACCATACAGACCACCATCCGGGGCCGCCACCCCGGCATCCATGTCCAAGGATCCACTAAC
>NW_021170025.1:0-1068 GCF_002162155.2 Triticum dicoccoides
GGGGGACCCACCTGTCATAGACAGTGGGTTAAACAGGGTTCAAACTAATCTAAATTCAGTTATTAAACTACTGGGCCCACCTGTCATTGTCTAATTTAGGTTAACTAAACTAATTTAATTAATTCCTGTTAATTAGGGGGGTGGGCCCCACTGGTCAGTGGCTGGGGGTTGCCAAGTCAGCAGGGTTGACTGGTCAACCCAGTCAACTGGGGCCCGTGGGGCCCGTTGGCAGTGACCCTGGTGGTAGCCCCAGGTCAGCCACGTCGGGTGCCGGCGCCGGAGTTGGCTTTGGCAAGCCAAAACACGGCGGAGGACGCCGGCGAGCTTCGGGATTCCGCCACGGTGGCCCAAAACGGGCGTGGCTACTCCCGTTCGAAAGCTAACGACGTCGCGCGTCGCATGGGGCTACGGGTTGGTCTCGGGGATGACCGGAACCACGCCGGCGAGCAGCGGAGGCGGCGACTCGTACGGGTGGATGTCGGAGACGGCGGAACAGCGGGCTACGGAGCAAAAGAAGAGGCTAGGCAGGCTCTACGTGCGGGGGCGAGCTAAACGGGCACTGGAGCGGGACCATTTGGTCGCCGAAAGCTCGTCGGCGATGAGCTCCCGCGGTGATGGGTTCGAGCACGTACGAGGTGGTGATTACGAGCACGTTGGGGCGAGGAGAAGAGAGCGGAGAGGAAGGAGAGCTCACCGTGGAGCACACAAGAAGGCTCGGTGGCGGTTTAGGAGCTGCAGGGGGCGGCGCCGGAGACGAAGAAGATCGATGGCAGCCGGAGAAGGGGACGAAGGGGATCCGATGCTGCAGCGCCTCCGAGCTCCAGCTGAGGCCTCCGGTAGGCGAGGAAGGTGACGGAGGCGTCGACGGGCACGCAGGCGCGGCGAGGCGGCGACTGTGGCCGTGCGATTCACGGCGGCGAGGCCATGGCGGCGCTCGGTTGCGGTGGGGGAAGGAGGGGGAGATGGATCTGGATGGGAGAGGGAGAGGCGCAAGGACCGAGGGGAGAGTGGGGGCGAGTGGGAGGAGAGACCGAGGGGCGCGGCGTCGGCGTCCTTATCCCCTCGCCT
>NW_021170026.1:0-1363 GCF_002162155.2 Triticum dicoccoides
GGTTTGATCGAATCCTCGACATAGTGGTTCATCCGATGACAACATCGAGGAGCATGTGGGAGCCATCATGGGTATCCAGATCCCGCTGATGGTTATTGACTGAGAGAGTCTCGGTCATGTCTGCATGTCTCCCGAACCCGTAGGGTCTACACACTTAAGGTTCAGTTACGCTAGGGTTATAGGGATATGTATATGCAGTAACCCGAATGTTGTTCGGAGTCCCGGATGAGATCCCGGACGTCACGAGGAGTTCCGGAATGGTCCGGAGGTAAATATTTATATATGGGAAGTCCTGTTTCGGGCATCGGGACAAGTTTCGGGGTTATCGGTATTGTACCGGGACCACCGGAAGGGTCCCGGGGGTCCACCGGGTGGGTCCACCTGTCCCGGGGGGCCACATGGGCTGTGTGGGGGTGCGCCTTGGCCTAATGGGCCAAGGGCACCAGCCCCACATAGGCCCATGCGCCTAGGGTTCAAGGGGGCAAGAGTCCTAGGAGGGTAAGGCACCTCCTAGGTGCCTTGGGGGGGAGGGAAAACCCCCCTTGGCCGCCGCACCCCCTAGGAGATTGGATCTCCTAGGGCCGGCCACCCCCCCTTGGCACCCCTATATATAGTGGGGGAGAGGAGGGACTTCATACCTGAACGCCCTGGCCTTTGGTTGCCTCCTTCTCCCTCCCCAACACCTCCTCCACCTCCATAGTGCTTAGCGAAGCTCTGCCGGAGTACTGCAGCTCCACCAACACCACGCCGTCGTGCTGCTGCTGGTGCCATCTCCCTCAACCTCTCCTACCTTCCTTGCTGGATCAAGAAGGAGGAGACGTGGCTGTTCCGTACGTGTGTTGAACGCGGAGGTGCCGTCCGTTCGGCGCAGGTCATCGATGATTTGGATCACGTCGAGTACGACTACATCATCACCTTGCAAGCTTCCGCACGCGATCTACAAGTGGTATGTAGATGCAAACTCTCTCCCTAGACTCGTTGCTTAGATGAACTCATAGATGGATCTTGGTGAAACCGTAGGAAATTTTTTAATTTTCTGCAACGTTCCCCAACAGTGGCATCATGAGCTAGGTCTATGCGTAGTTCTCTTTGCACGAGTAGAACACAACTTTGTTGTGGGCGTGGATTTTGTCATCTTACTTGCCTCTACTAGTCTTTTCTTGCTCAACGGTATTGTGGGATGAAGCGGCCCGGACCAACCTTACACGTACACTTACGTGAGACCGGTTCCACCGACTGACATGCACAAGTTGCATAAGGTGGCTGGCGGGTGTCTGTCTCTCCCACCTTAGTTGGAGCGGAATCGATGAACAGGGCCCTTATGAAGGGTAAATAGAAGTTGACAAAATCACGTTGTGGTGAT
>NW_021170027.1:0-1333 GCF_002162155.2 Triticum dicoccoides
AAATTTCATGCACGGAAGATTTAAAGATTCTATATATTTCCCTCTCATATGTTTTCCATACATGCAAGCTAGATTGTAGGATAGCCATGAAAAGAAGTGGAATACAACTAGCATTGATATGTACGTTTTTTCTCTACATTTTTTATTAGAACTCTATAGAACCCATATAAATTTTCGGTGTGGATATAAAATATCTTATTTGAGAAAATCTAGTAGAATCCTCGATTCCACGACTCGATACTACGACTCGATTATGTCTAAGGAAATCGATCCGACTCCGAATCCCGACTCTGACTACCTTGCTCTTCAGTCAGTGTGCAGGCTGTTGAGTTATGAGAAACTGAAACTTTCCACATCAAAATTTACCGGGTAATTTCCTCTTCATTACTTTCGTATACATGTTCCCTTTTTTCAGCAAAAGTGAAAGCTAATCTTGTTTCTTCAATCCCAGATATGGTGACTGGGAAGGGAGCATTGCAAGGCACAATTTCGATGGCACCTGATATACCCTGCAGAAAGATTTTGAAACCTTGATCTAATGCACAACAAACGTTCATCAGTCACATTGTGTAATTCAATAGGCTCTAAATTTTTGTGTGAGATTCACTCCAATACATGCATCATGTAACATCCAACATTTAGCACAGACAACAAAAGCAGGCCAAGAATTGTACAGACAACATTAAGTTTAGTACAGATGTCTATGCTGGACATATAGAGAGGCACACGGTCAGAGTACGGAGACGGACGACATAATGGTCGTCACCCAAAAGCAATCGAGGAGGTCTCCAATGAACTACAAGAAGCCGAGTCAGCGTGGTGTCATTTAAAAAAAAAACATGACACCACGCTGGCTCGGCTTCTCTCTCCTTCTCTTGCAGAAAAGTGAAAAAAGGACAGAGACCAACGCGGTCGCCCTTCACCACAGCGAGCTGCAACCACGGGCACGATGCTTTTGGTATGCAATGCAATTCATGTAGAAGTTGGCTTTGAAGCAGGCAGGCAAGTGGATGGATTTTCTTGAGCTCAAGTACGAATCCAGCGGCGGAACGCAGAGACACTCACCTGAAAACACACAAAGGCATGTTGCTCCAGTGATCTTATTTATCTGAACCAACATTTGATTACAAGGGGATATAGTACTCCAGCTAGCTTCCTGTCCAATCCAGACACAGACCGTGGTTAATTCCAACAGAGCTGGACATAATATTAGTCAGGGGAATTGCAAAATTGTCATAGGGACATATAAGTGAAGGAAATATGTTCTAGACGCAATAATAAAGTTGTTATTTTATATTTCCTTATTCATAATAAAGGTTTATTATTCATGCTA
>NW_021170028.1:0-825 GCF_002162155.2 Triticum dicoccoides
CTCTCTACTTTCTTGCACATGCTATGTGGGTGAAATGATGATACCATGACAACTTGGAACCTTATCAGAGTTCATTTCAAATGCTTTTCAATTTCATGGTCTTATAGCTCAAAATAATCAGTAAATGCATGAAAAATAACAAATGAAGTCAGAAAGGGTTGTAAATTGATGATGTGGCTTTGAATGGTGGATTTTCAACACAGAAAAACAAGGGGGTTCAAATAAGTTCAAAAGAAATGAAATCCCTTTGTAACAGACGAGTTTCCGTATGAAACCCTGATACTTCGAAGGACATTGTTTGTTTTGTACACGAAGTGCGTCCAGTTTTTGCCGTAAGCCTCTCTACTTTATGGCACATGCTATGTGGGTGAAATGATGATACCATGCCAACTTGGAACCTTATCAGAGTTCATTTCAAATGCTTTTCAATTTCATGGTCTTATAGCTCAAAATAATCAGTAAATGCATGAAAAATAACAAATGAAGTCAGGAAGGGTTGTAAAATGATGATGTGGCTTTGAATGTTGCATTTTTAACAAAGAAAAACAAGGGGGTTCAAATAAGTTCAAAAGAAATGAAATCCCTTTGTTAGAGACGAGTTTCCGTATGAAACCCTGATACTTCGAAGGAGATAGTTTGTTTTGTACACGAAGTGCATCCAGTTTTTGCCGTAAGCCTCTCTACTTTCTTGCACATGCTATGTGGGTGAAATGATGATACCATGCCAACTTGGAACCTTTTCAGAGTTCATTTCAAATGCTTTTCAATTTCATGGTCTTATAGCTCAAAATAATCAGTAAATGCATGAAAAATAACAAATGAAGT
>NW_021170029.1:0-1632 GCF_002162155.2 Triticum dicoccoides
AGTGAACGACACTCAGGGTCTGTTCTGCAAGGTATTGTTTGTACACTGTTGCCTCTTGTGACCAGTGAGTTGACACATAGATGATGTTATACATCTATGTGTTATTAAGTTATACGTATATTGGTAATTTTTATTTTAGATCCAAGTCCTAGTAATTGCTATTAACCGAAGTAGTAGTTATCTGAAGCAGCTAAACTATGGTTCATTAACCTAACCACCGCAACGCGAGCACAAAAGGCAGGAGGCAACACGCAAACCAGTTCGTCCATAGCCGCGGAGGGAGGGGGGTTCTCACCGTCGGTGACGCTGCCGAGCCGTCCAGATCAACCTCGCCGGAGCTCACCGTCGGTCTCTGTCGGTGACACAACCAACCTTATTAGCTTAGGCATCATGATGGTCGAGATTGACCTCTGTAAATAATAAAAGATCGTTTTTCTAGAAAATATAGTTTGAAAAACATTCTTACATTTTACCAAAAGAATGCCATTTATCTATGCCATGATGTAAATCTATGCGACTAAGATACTACCATTACTAAATTCTGCCATAAAATCAAAATCAAATTGTATTGAACAACCGCATCAAATTTAGGTTGGAGCCCAATCCTAAGTAGGGCCGTAAGAATCATAAGACAATTTTGACAGCGAAGTGGTTCGCTAAATACTAGTATTAGAGTATCCTGTACAAGCATCTGTTAGATGCATAGTTTGTTTATCTCATACAGCAATGCAATGTGCAACGTAGATTACGAGTGGTAACACAAATTGGTACTGAATTGAAAGAAATCAGGCAGTTCAGTACAGGTGCGCAAAAAGGAATCCTTGTAAAAAAGTCCAGGCATCCAGTAAAAGCCTCAGATTACTACCATGCGTTTGTTTGGATGTTGTTCATTTTTAGGATCTGATAAGAATCGCTGGTGCTGGGCCTAGAGTAGAGCAGTCATCTGAACAAAGTAGTCCTACTAGTAGTACGTATTTGTCATCTGAACTGAAGATAGAGGCCTATTGATTTGATAATAATAAGAAAGCTATACGAGCCTGCCTAGTTGTGTAGTGGCTGAATTAAGACTGTCAGCTGTTTGTTTGTTTGATTGATTCGTAAAGAGAGAAAGAGAGGGTTTATATAAATCACGGCTGAAATCTAGTGGTGGCCTGATGGATGATTCCTAGTGGTAGGGTGAGGTGGAGATCCAGCGAGGAAGGAAGGGATGGAACGAACCTGAGCTGAGGTTGGAGTCCAACCATGCGAGTGGTTGAGCAGGGGATCAAGCGGGGAGGCGCTGGCGATCTGGCCAGGCAGGTGCGCGGTCAACGCCCTTGACCCCACGCGCGTGAGTGCGCTCGATGCGTCTTGGCGAGGGCGACGCTTGATGCAGGGGAACTTGATGCGTTCGAGGAGCGATGGGATGCAGTGGAGGAAGACATCCAAGGAGGTCCGGCGGGCGGCGGGATGGCGGAGTTGGGCGTTGGAGCTCGACGCGGTGACGGCTTGGCGCGCGCTTGGCGGGGCATGGAGGAACAAGGGCTGACGGAGGTTGAAGACGGTTTTGAGCGGCGCGGATCCGGCGACGGCTCGACGAGGAAGTCCATGGCGGCCTCCTTGCACAGAGAAGTACAGAGCGGGTTGAGACTT
>NW_021170030.1:0-1632 GCF_002162155.2 Triticum dicoccoides
AGTGAACGACACTCAGGGTCTGTTCTGCAAGGTATTGTTTGTACACTGTTGCCTCTTGTGACCAGTGAGTTGACACATAGATGATGTTATACATCTATGTGTTATTAAGTTATACGTATATTGGTAATTTTTATTTTAGATCCAAGTCCTAGTAATTGCTATTAACCGAAGTAGTAGTTATCTGAAGCAGCTAAACTATGGTTCATTAACCTAACCACCGCAACGCGAGCACAAAAGGCAGGAGGCAACACGCAAACCAGTTCGTCCATAGCCGCGGAGGGAGGGGGGTTCTCACCGTCGGTGACGCTGCCGAGCCGTCCAGATCAACCTCGCCGGAGCTCACCGTCGGTCTCTGTCGGTGACACAACCAACCTTATTAGCTTAGGCATCATGATGGTCGAGATTGACCTCTGTAAATAATAAAAGATCGTTTTTCTAGAAAATACAGTTTGAAAAACATTCTTACATTTTACCAAAAGAATGCCATTTATCTATGCCATGACGTAAATCTATGCGACTAAGATACTACCATTACTAAATTCTGCCATAAAATCAAAATCAAATTGTATTGAACAACCGCATCAAATTTAGGTTGGAGCCCAATCCTAAGTAGGGCCGTAAGAATCATAAGACAATTTTGACAGCGAAGTGGTTCGCTAAATACTAGTATTAGAGTATCCTGTACAAGCATCTGTTAGATGCATAGTTTGTTTATCTCATACAGCAATGCAATGTGCAACGTAGATTACGAGTGGTAACACAAATTGGTACTGAATTGAAAGAAATCAGGCAGTTCAGTACAGGTGCGCAAAAAGGAATCCTTGTAAAAAAGTCCAGGCATCCAGTAAAAGCCTCAGATTACTACCATGCGTTTGTTTGGATGCTGTTCATTTTTAGGATCTGATAAGAATCGCTGGTGCTGGGCCTAGAGTAGAGCAGTCATCTGAACAAAGTAGTCCTACTAGTAGTACGTATTTGTCATCTGAACTGAAGATAGAGGCCTATTGATTTGATAATAATAAGAAAGCTATACGAGCCTGCCTAGTTGTGTAGTGGCTGAATTAAGACTGTCAGCTGTTTGTTTGTTTGATTGATTCGTAAAGAGAGAAAGAGAGGGTTTATATAAATCACGGCTGAAATCTAGTGGTGGCCTGATGGATGATTCCTAGTGGTAGGGTGAGGTGGAGATCCAGCGAGGAAGGAAGGGATGGAACGAACCTGAGCTGAGGTTGGAGTCCAACCATGCGAGTGGTTGAGCAGGGGATCAAGCGGGGAGGCGCTGGCGATCTGGCCAGGCAGGTGCGCGGTCAACGCCCTTGACCCCACGCGCGTGAGTGCGCTCGATGCGTCTTGGCGAGGGCGACGCTTGATGCAGGGGAACTTGATGCGTTCGAGGAGCGATGGGATGCAGTGGAGGAAGACATCCAAGGAGGTCCGGCGGGCGGCGGGATGGCGGAGTTGGGCGTTGGAGCTCGACGCGGTGACGGCTTGGCGCGCGCTTGGCGGGGCATGGAGGAACAAGGGCTGACGGAGGTTGAAGACGGTTTTGAGCGGCGCGGATCCGGCGACGGCTCGACGAGGAAGTCCATGGCGGCCTCCTTGCACAGAGAAGTACAGAGCGGGTTGAGACTT
>NW_021170031.1:0-1048 GCF_002162155.2 Triticum dicoccoides
TTCTCCCTGAGTATGCACCGTTGCAAAAGTTCTTCGTGCTGAGACACCACGTGATGATCGGGTGTGATAGGCTCTACGTTCAAATACAACGGGTGCAAAACAGTTGCACACGCAGAATACTCAGGTTAAACTTGACGAGCCTAGCATATGCAGATATGGCCTCGGAACACGGAGACCGAAAGGTCGAGCGTGAATCATATAGTAGATATGATCAACATAATGATGTTCACCGATGAAACTACTCCATCTCACGTGATGATCGGTTATGGTTTAGTTGATTTGGATCACGTGATCACTTAGAGGATTAGAGGGATGTCTATCTAAGTGGGAGTTCTTAAGTAATATGATTAAATTGAACTTAAATTTATCATGAACTTAGTCCTGGTAGTATTTTGCAAATCATGTTGTAGATCAATAGCTCGCGTTGTTGCTTCCCTGTGTTTATTTTGATATGTTCCTAGAGAAAATTGTGTTGAAAAATGATAGTAACAATGTTGCGGATTTGATCCGTGATCTGAGGTTAAATCCTCATTGCTGCACAGAAGAATTATGTCCTTAATGCACCGCTAGGTGACAGACCTATTGCAGGAGCAGATGCAGACGTTATGAACGTCTGGATAGCTTAATATGATGACTACTTGATAGTTTAGTGCACCATGCTTAAACGGCTTAGAATCGGGACTTCAAAGACGTTTTGAACGTCATGGACCATATGAGATGTTCCAGGAATTGAAGTTAATATTTCAAGCAAATACCCGAGTTGAGAGATATGAAGTCTCCAACAAGTTCTATAGCTAAAAGATGGAGGAGAATCGCTCAACTAGTGAGCATGTGCTCAGATTGTCTGGGTACTTCAATCGCTTGAATCAAGTGGGAGTTAATCTTCCAGATAAGATAGTGATTGACAGAATTCTCTAGTCACCATCACCAAGTTAGTAGAACTTCGTGATGAACTATAGTATGCAAGGGATGACGAAAATGATTCCCGAGCTCTTCGTGATGTTGAAATTAACGAAGGTAGAAATCAAGAAAGAGCATCAAGTGTTGA
>NW_021170032.1:0-1455 GCF_002162155.2 Triticum dicoccoides
AGAAAATGTATAAAATGTTTTTGAGGGTTCAGATTGGGATTAGGGTTCCTTGCCTTCGCTGCTCGCGGCGTAAAAAATGAACCCCAACAACGTGCAAATCCTCCATACTAGGTTGTCCATGTTGGGTGGAGGGAAATTTAATGGGTGAGCCATTCGTGGGAATGGTGAGGTTTGTGAATTGTGGAAGAAGCCAAGCAAAGTATCGACCTTCTTTTTTGCTTTCTTTAAAGCCGAAAGAAAGGACTGTGGGCCGGCCCAGCGTGGACAAGGGGGTGTGCACCCTGTACCATTAACCCTATATCGGGCGCTTAAGGCGCCAAATAGGGTTTGGCCACGTTCGCACCGGTTTTTGTTTTTCTCATCTCACGGGTAGAAGGTTCCACAGGTTTTTTCTAGGGCGGTTTTTCTTTTCCACTTTTCCGTTCTCCTTTTTTCAAATTCGTGCACTTTTTAAAAGTAGGAGAAACAATAGAATTCTTGAACGTCTTTCAGATTCACAAACTTTTTCCAAATACAAATAGTTATTCAAATTCATGAGCTTTTTCTAAATCCATGGATTTTTTTTTGAAATCCGCAAACTTTTTTCAAATCCGAGGAACCAACTTTTCAAATTTGTGTTTTTTAAACACGCAAAAATATCCAAATCCACAAACTTCTTTTCCATTCCGCAAACTTCTTTTGGAACCCGTGTTTTTTTTTCAAAATTCAATGTTCTTGATGTGTATAAATGAATATAGACATGCAATAAAAATGTGTATAAATGAATATAGACATGCAATAAAAATGTGTATAAAATGTTCTTGATGTATACAAAAAATATAGATACCAAAACATTTACTCTGAAAATTGTTAATTGTGTACTTTAAATATGTTTAACATGTATAGAAAATGTATAAAATGTTTTTGAGGGTTCAAATTGGGATTAGGGTTCCTTGCCTTCGCTGCTCGCGGCGTAAAAAATGAACCCCAACAACGTGCAAATCCTCCATACTAGGTTGTCCATGTTGGGTGGAGGGGAATTTAATGGGCGAGCCATTCGTGGGAATGGTGATGTTTGTGAATTGTGGAAGAAGCCAAGCAAAGTATCGGCCTTCTTTTTTGTTTCTTTAAAGCCGAAAGAAAGGACTGTGGGCCGGCCCAGCGTGGACAAGGGGGTGTGCACCCTGTACCATTAACCCTAATTCGGGCGCTTAAGGCGCCAAATAGGGTTTGGCCACGTTCGCACTGGTTTTTGTTTTTCTCATGTCACGGGTAGAAGGTTTCCACAAGTTTTTTCTGGGGCGGTTTTTCTTTTCCACTTTTCCGTTCTCCTTTTTTCAAATTCGTGCACTTTTTCAAAGTAGGAAAAACAATCGAATTCTTGAACATCTTTCAGATTCACAAACTTTTTCCAAATACAAATAGTTATTCAAATTCATGAGCTTTTTCTAAATCCATGGATTTTTTTTGAAATCC
>NW_021170033.1:0-1568 GCF_002162155.2 Triticum dicoccoides
CCGACTCAATGCCACATCGATCTAGCATGTAACACCTCATATCACTTTGCGGCCTCACGCACGGTATTCCCACGGGTGTCGTCTTACCTTTGCCCGGGACCGTTTGCGCCTTTTGGCACACGTATATGACAGTGTCGCTAGCATCCATATGATAAGGAGCCCGGGCTGACATGGCTAGTCGTAAACCCAAAGCGGCACAGACTTACAGGGACAGGCATCCATGACCCAGCATCGAACGTGTCGGTCATCAGCGAGTGAATCCAGGCTGTAGCACTGGGCTAGCAGGACTCTGGTATTCATCGCGTGACATTTCCCCGAAGGGACAGACACAGGAACGAAGAAGGACACATGCCGGCCAGCCTAAGTGTTCCGGAGCAGTAGCAAGCTACCATGGCTCAGTGAAACACTAGGAGACATTTCCCGGTAAGAGAGGCTACTAAAGATAAACAACTAGATGGTCAGATCCCACACATACCAAGCATTTCAATAGCATACACACAATATGCTCGATATGTGCAAATACAACATGGCATCACAACATGACTCTACGACTCAAGTAATTTATTCAATAGGCTCCGAGGAGCGAGATATTACAAACATAGGTCTCATGACCCAACAATCAGAGCATACAAATCAAAGCACAAGCGGAAGCTATCATGTCTGAGTACAGACATCTATAAATGGAAAAGGCTGAGAAGCCTGACTATCTACTAGATCCTGCCGAGGGCACAAGATCGTAGCTGAGGTAACAAGCTAAACGTCGAAGACCACACGGAAATACTAGTGAGACTGAAGTCTCTCTGCAAAAACATAAAATAGGCAAACGTGAGTACAAATGTACCCAGCAAGACTTACATCAGAACTATCTACATATGCATCATTATCAACAAAGGGATGGTGGGGTTTAACTGCAGCAAGCCAGCTTTGACTCGGTGGCTAACCTGAACTACGACTACAAGTAACTCTTTTGGGGTGGCGCACACGAGTCCACATATTCACCATATCAATACACCACTATGGATCCGCTCCCGTCTCCCTACGAGAACGCCATCCATAGCACTCACGCTTATCTTGCGTATTTTAGGTATCCACTTTCACTTGTCTATGAACTGATATAAGCAACCCAGAAGTCCTTTTCCGCGGACACGGCTATTCGAATAGATGATGTTAACCCTGCAGGGGTGTACTTCTTCATACATGTTTCCACCACTTAGCGTCTGCACACGACATGTGCTCGGCAGACTTCAAGCGAAAGCCGACGTGGGTGTAGACCACGACCTACCTAAACACTCAAGTCTCTAGTCCAGGTTTATCGCCTATTCGGGTTCCATCCATGAGGAGATCCGGCCGGAGTTTCGCTCACAGCCCCAAACGATGTGAACAGGGTTCCGTGACACCAAACGGGTGCCCGGTTTACCCGGCCACGTGCCTACCGCATCACAGCCCACCCCTACGGTCAGCGCTGTCCACGGCCTCCAGCATACTACAAACACCAGAAACTACTTGCAACTCCTGGACAGAGGACAAGGGTGAATAAGAAGTCGAGCGGGGTCATATTTCAGGGCCCA
>NW_021170034.1:0-2979 GCF_002162155.2 Triticum dicoccoides
GAAGAAACAAAAAAAAACAAAGAGAAAACAAAAGAAAACGAAGGAAAAAGGAAAAAGGGAGAAAATGGAGCAAGCGAACTCTAGAGCGAGCACTACACACAGAACTAAGCAAACTTATACGCGCAGCACAGCGCTACAAAGTCGGACGGCCCACTACTGTCGCCTGTATTAGATTACTGTTACGAATCAGTACGAATTGCATGGACTTGGATCATAGCATTAGCTGTCAAGTATGACATGGGTTGTGATTTAATTCTTTTTCAAGTATGACACGGTTTAGAATTGGAACAGTGAAGCGTTCGTTATTGCTTTTTGCACATTGTAGTAGTATGGCACATCGTAGAAAATGGTTTTTTTTCTGAAAAGAAAAGAAGAAACAGAATTACTATATCACATCTAGATGACTTTTAACAAGACATCTAAGTTTACCATCGTTTAATTTAGTTTATGAAATTTATGCAAGCATTCGATCTCCCGCCTCGAAGGTCGTTCTTTGTTGTCGCGCATCCATTTGTTGACATGTTTGGCTTTGCTTTTCTTGGCCCATTATCGCGACACGCCGGTAATCCATTTCGCTATGTTGTTTCTAGGCCGTGGCGTAGAATGGAATGAGACAACAAAAGGCAGCTCTATCACGGCCGCTGCCTTCCTAGTTCATTTCAACATTGTTCCCATTCCTTCTAAGCTTCATTAAAATGAGATTTAGCAATGTCTCATGTAAGTTGTTGTCCTTTGGATCTTGTTGTAATTTTCAAACGAACTCTTGATCTCGTGTCGTCGGCCAATGCATTCGTGTGTCTCCTTATTCAGTTTTGTCCACATGTCAGTTGGTTCATGTTGCACATGTGGTTTTTTATCGGGCCATTTTTTCATGCACTCTTGTGGGCCATTTGATATGCATGTGTTGTAGAAGTGGAAGATACATGCTATGTAGCTTGTATTTGTATATTTCTATTTTCTTTCAAGTTCGATGTCTAAGAGGTAATGCTCTTCGGAAGAGATAGACTCTGGGTTGCGCTCGATACCCAACTAGGTCCAGCTAATTTATGTCCAGTTATAAGTTCATCCTCGACATGCACTTGGGCCTGTCCCTTTTTTGTCCTACTTTCAACTCCACCTCTAACATTCTTTTTTTTGTCGTAGTTATAAGTCTACCTTCAATACGTAACTGGGCCTCGCCATTTTTCTCTCAATTGCAAGTACGTTCTCGACACGGAACTTGGGGTAACCTTTTTTTCTCAGTTACAGCTCCACCCCCGACAAGCGCCTTTTCTGTCCTAGTTGAAAGTCACCCTCGATACACAACTGGGGTTCGATACCCATTTTTTCCTAGTTTCAAGTCCATCCTTGATAGGCAATGGGGGAGAGGACCCTTTTTGTCCTAGTTGCAACCCCACCCGACCGCAAGTCCACCCTCGACAGGCAAATAGGGGGAGGGGCACCCGTTTTCGTTCGCAGAGACAACTACAACTCCAACATGCAATTGGCAACCTGCCTTTTTTTGTCCCAATTTCAAGTCCATCATCGATACTCAACTGGGTTCCATCCATTTTGTCCTATTTGCAAGTCCACCCTCGACACAAACTGGGGACTCAACCACTTTTGTCTCAATTGCAACTCCATCCCCGACGTGTAGTTGGGGGAACTGCCTTTTTCTTGTCCTGGTAGCAAGTCTTACGAGGAGATTGAAGGAAGAGCTTGCAAGAAAGTAAAGGGAGCTCCTCCCCAAGGTTGTGATGTTCACATCCACCAGCTTGTCTCCTTCAACATGTGACTCCACCATCTTCGGTGAGATTGTTTCAATCCATAGCTCTTTAGCCCCAAATCTTGTTGTTGCCACCTAAGATTATTAGATCACTAATGCAGGAATCCCTAGCAGTGGCGGGTAAGCCTCCTAGGGCCGCCCACTACTGCTAAAGTGGCATCAGTGGCAGGCGCACGCCCGCCAGTGGTAGCTTCCAAACAGTGGCGGGCGGTGTAAATTGCCCGATAGTGTAATTAATCACGTAGCAGTGGCCGACAACCTTAGCAACGGCAGTCCAGTTGCAACGCTCGCCACTACTGTGTAAAGTATGTGCGGTGGGTGCTTATTAGCGCCCGCCATTGATTGTTGCACCAGGCTAGAATAAAAAAATGTTGTCATGGCAGCATCAGTGTTAGCTGATGGAAATAGAGAACAGTTCTCAATAAATGGGAGCAAATCAGGAATAAAACTAATGGTAAAAATTCAAAATAAAGAAGGAGAAGTACATTCAGAATAAATGAGTAACACAAAATACATCATCACCAAATATGGTCTGCTGATAAAGTTAAACAACATAGTTAATAGGCCAAATATGTTTAGTCACGGCTGCAGTTGTGCCCGCTTAAGTAAGCTAGGTTAGGCCCTTTTGTTGGTTGGACTCATCTTCTTCGGTGTTATTATAGAATATGTCGGATGACGAGCGGACATCCTTCTTTATGATAGTCGTGAACTTGAGTTGTAGTTCTTCGAGCACTACGCCAACTTCGGCCGAATTGTTTTGTACTTCTTGACCCCATTTGAGGATTTTATCATGCTGCTCTAACGTTTTCGCGGACCGTATGGATTCTTTCATGTGAATGTAGATGTAGAAGCCACAAGTCAGACTAGTCGTCGGTTGTTGCGTACATGATAGATTGTTCCATCTGAAGGCAATCATTTTCTTGCCACTTGCTTTGTAGTTTTTTTTCAACCGTGAGGCCTCCTGTATTATTCCAAACAAAAAGAGAATCATCGAGAAGGTCCTTAAGGAGCGACCAGTCTTTTCCCGGGATCTTCGTGGAATCCACCAAGTAACAATTGCACCTTTGCGGTTTTAGCATTAGGAGAATCCAATGGTTGCTGCGCAAAACAGAATAAACATACCGCAAAAATGAGAAAGTTACAAATTTTGAGATGTGAATTATATATATATATATATATATATATATATATATATATATATATATATATATATA
>NW_021170035.1:0-2979 GCF_002162155.2 Triticum dicoccoides
GAAGAAACAAAAAAAAACAAAGAGAAAACAAAAGAAAACGAAGGAAAAAGGAAAAAGGGAGAAAATGGAGCAAGCGAACTCTAGAGCGAGCACTACACACAGAACTAAGCAAACTTATACGCGCAGCACAGCGCTACAAAGTCGGACGGCCCACTACTGTCGCCTGTATTAGATTACTGTTACGAATCAGTACGAATTGCATGGACTTGGATCATAGCATTAGCTGTCAAGTATGACATGGGTTGTGATTTAATTCTTTTTCAAGTATGACACGGTTTAGAATTGGAACAGTGAAGCGTTCGTTATTGCTTTTTGCACATTGTAGTAGTATGGCACATCGTAGAAAATGGTTTTTTTTCTGAAAAGAAAAGAAGAAACAGAATTACTATATCACATCTAGATGACTTTTAACAAGACATCTAAGTTTACCATCGTTTAATTTAGTTTATGAAATTTATGCAAGCATTCGATCTCCCGCCTCGAAGGTCGTTCTTTGTTGTCGCGCATCCATTTGTTGACATGTTTGGCTTTGCTTTTCTTGGCCCATTATCGCGACACGCCGGTAATCCATTTCGCTATGTTGTTTCTAGGCCGTGGCGTAGAATGGAATGAGACAACAAAAGGCAGCTCTATCACGGCCGCTGCCTTCCTAGTTCATTTCAACATTGTTCCCATTCCTTCTAAGCTTCATTAAAATGAGATTTAGCAATGTCTCATGTAAGTTGTTGTCCTTTGGATCTTGTTGTAATTTTCAAACGAACTCTTGATCTCGTGTCGTCGGCCAATGCATTCGTGTGTCTCCTTATTCAGTTTTGTCCACATGTCAGTTGGTTCATGTTGCACATGTGGTTTTTTATCGGGCCATTTTTTCATGCACTCTTGTGGGCCATTTGATATGCATGTGTTGTAGAAGTGGAAGATACATGCTATGTAGCTTGTATTTGTATATTTCTATTTTCTTTCAAGTTCGATGTCTAAGAGGTAATGCTCTTCGGAAGAGATAGACTCTGGGTTGCGCTCGATACCCAACTAGGTCCAGCTAATTTATGTCCAGTTATAAGTTCATCCTCGACATGCACTTGGGCCTGTCCCTTTTTTGTCCTACTTTCAACTCCACCTCTAACATTCTTTTTTTTGTCGTAGTTATAAGTCTACCTTCAATACGTAACTGGGCCTCGCCATTTTTCTCTCAATTGCAAGTACATTCTCGACACGGAACTTGGGGTAACCTTTTTTTCTCAGTTACAGCTCCACCCCCGACAAGCGCCTTTTCTGTCCTAGTTGAAAGTCACCCTCGATACACAACTGGGGTTCGATACCCATTTTTTCCTAGTTTCAAGTCCATCCTTGATAGGCAATGGGGGAGAGGACCCTTTTTGTCCTAGTTGCAACCCCACCCGACCGCAAGTCCACCCTCGACAGGCAAATAGGGGGAGGGGCACCCGTTTTCGTTCGCAGAGACAACTACAACTCCAACATGCAATTGGCAACCTGCCTTTTTTTGTCCCAATTTCAAGTCCATCATCGATACGCAACTGGGTTCCATCCATTTTGTCCTATTTGCAAGTCCACCCTCGACACAAACTGGGGACTCAACCACTTTTGTCTCAATTGCAACTCCATCCCCGACGTGTAGTTGGGGGAACTGCCTTTTTCTTGTCCTGGTAGCAAGTCTTACGAGGAGATTGAAGGAAGAGCTTGCAAGAAAGTAAAGGGAGCTCCTCCCCAAGGTTGTGATGTTCACATCCACCAGCTTGTCTCCTTCAACATGTGACTCCACCATCTTCGGTGAGATTGTTTCAATCCATAGCTCTTTAGCCCCAAATCTTGTTGTTGCCACCTAAGATTATTAGATCACTAATGCAGGAATCCCTAGCAGTGGCGGGTAAGCCTCCTAGGGCCGCCCACTACTGCTAAAGTGGCATCAGTGGCAGGCGCACGCCCGCCAGTGGTAGCTTCCAAACAGTGGCGGGCGGTGTAAATTGCCCGATAGTGTAATTAATCACGTAGCAGTGGCCGACAACCTTAGCAACGGCAGTCCAGTTGCAACGCTCGCCACTACTGTGTAAAGTATGTGCGGTGGGTGCTTATTAGCGCCCGCCATTGATTGTTGCACCAGGCTAGAATAAAAAAATGTTGTCATGGCAGCATCAGTGTTAGCTGATGGAAATAGAGAACAGTTCTCAATAAATGGGAGCAAATCAGGAATAAAACTAATGGTAAAAATTCAAAATAAAGAAGGAGAAGTACATTCAGAATAAATGAGTAACACAAAATACATCATCACCAAATATGGTCTGCTGATAAAGTTAAACAACATAGTTAATAGGCCAAATATGTTTAGTCACGGCTGCAGTTGTGCCCGCTTAAGTAAGCTAGGTTAGGCCCTTTTGTTGGTTGGACTCATCTTCTTCGGTGTTATTATAGAATATGTCGGATGACGAGCGGACATCCTTCTTTATGATAGTCGTGAACTTGAGTTGTAGTTCTTCGAGCACTACGCCAACTTCGGCCGAATTGTTTTGTACTTCTTGACCCCATTTGAGGATTTTATCATGCTGCTCTAACGTTTTCGCGGACCGTATGGATTCTTTCATGTGAATGTAGATGTAGAAGCCACAAGTCAGACTAGTCGTCGGTTGTTGCGTACATGATAGATTGTTCCATCTGAAGGCAATCATTTTCTTGCCACTTGCTTTGTAGTTTTTTTTCAACCGTGAGGCCTCCTGTATTATTCCAAACAAAAAGAGAATCATCGAGAAGGTCCTTAAGGAGCGACCAGTCTTTTCCCGGGATCTTCGTGGAATCCACCAAGTAACAATTGCACCTTTGCGGTTTTAGCATTAGGAGAATCCAATGGTTGCTGCGCAAAACAGAATAAACATACCGCAAAAATGAGAAAGTTACAAATTTTGAGATGTGAATTATATATATATATATATATATATATATATATATATATATATATATATATATATA
>NW_021170036.1:0-2944 GCF_002162155.2 Triticum dicoccoides
TATTTATTCATTCGTTGCTCCCAAATCCTACCGATGGTTCCTTGAAGACCTTCCGTAAGTTTGCGATATATCTCTCCTCAATCCTTTTTTCAAGAAGAATAAGCAGTATGCCAAATCCGTTGCTTGTCATCAATTTAATTGGTGAAGGATAAGCACAATATAATTCTTATTCTTGTTTCATCGAGTAAATTCAATTCCTTATTCCGGAGGCTCATCAAGTTCTCGGTTTTCAATTGTTTCATTTTTCTTTTCTGGAGTTCCAAGTTTTTTCTCGGTTATATCATCGCGAAGCTCCACCTAACCATTACAAGGCTTCACCTTGTGTTTTCAACTTCTCTTTCCTTTTATTTGGTCATCCTTTTATTACCGTATTTTCTTCACGGAGGTTCTACATGGTGGTTCGTCAAGGATTATTTTCATTCTTCATTTGTTCTTCAAGATTTCTCCCGAAGTCATGGTCCGCCAAGCTTTACTCTCAAATAAACATGATGTTCAACACATGTTTTGTTTTGAGGAGTTTAAGCATTCTTCATCTTGCATTCCGAAGTGCAATTCTTTCATATCTCATCTTTTGAGGTGGTGTTATGTCATTGTTGACAATTTCCCTTCGTGTTTCATGATTCACAAATTGTTCGGAATGACAAATTTTAAACCCATCATTTTTAATTCGTTCTTGAGATCCTTTGCAACCCATCAATATCTTCATTGGGGTTATCTTGGGTTATATTTCACCTAAAGCCTTCCCTAAGGATTGTTGCTATTTATGGTGCTCTTAAATGACCCAAGTTCTTCAGTTATCCTCCTGGTGAAATAGTTTCTCGTCTCCTTGTTCATATCAATCCAAATCCTTTGTTTTCGTTTGTGGTGGATTTTCACCTCATAATTTTTGAGATGTCTTCGATAAGTCCACTTCAAGCTTATCCTTTCGTTGTTGATAATCCAACAACTCCGTTCTAGCATATCTTGTAAGCGTGCTCTCTCAAGATCTTGTTTCCCTTCGTTCATTCCATTACATTCCCTCATTCGTTCCGGAGCATTGTGATGTTGCTCTTTTCTCTCATAATCTCAAGTTGTCAGGTTCATGTTCTTTCTTTTGCTTATCCACTTAACCGGAGTGTTGTCCCCTCTGCTCAAGTTCTTTAATTTTATCAAGTCTTTCATCTCTTTTCAAACAGAGTGTTGTACGAATTTGTTCTTCCTTGTTCCTCTTTTCTAACGGAGTGTTTTCAACCTCATTCATCTCCGTTGCATTCTTTCTTTCTATTTGTTCAACCTTCCAAGGTTCTTTGTTTTCACTCGTTTGTCAAAGAAGCAACTTAGTTTTACCGCTGCTCTTCCTCTTCCTTTTCCCTCCGGTGCCATTCTAGATCTCGGGACGAGATCCTCTCGTAGTGGTGGAGTGCTGTGACGCCCCAGGACCGGAGCTTCAGATGCCTTCCAGGGTTTTCGGGTTTCGTCGTGTGAATTGTTTGGTTCTTTGCATTCATCCTTGCATCATGTCATTTTTCTTAACTCATCTAAATAAATTGCATAGATCTTTTGATCTATTTAAATTGAGGGAACTCACATGGTGATTTCTCTATATAACATATCCTCCCAATATTTTAGGGAGCTATTATAAAGTATTCCATTAATTTGGAATTATCCGCAACCCACTTGCAAGATAAATCCTTGACCTTTCCTTCTTTCGGTTTTCGACTCTCAACTTTGTCGAGAATTCTTTTACCTTATTCCGGAGCTCCACCAAAAACCTCAACATTTTGGACCTCCCTATCACCTACTTCCTATGCAAAATCATTTGAATTAAATTCAAATGAGTTCGTTTCAAACTTCACCCACGTGTTCATTTCCATTTTTCTTGGATCAGGCTCATTTTTGTGACTCTGAGAAAATTTACTTCATGTCCAAACTCCACTGCATCCCTCTCGGCTTTTCTTCAAGTTTCTTTTCTTTGATATAGTTAAAAAAGGTAAGGGAGAGAGAGAGCTTAGCCAGCAGGCCTCTCTAGACCCAATCCTCCACCCAACCGGGCCTCCCACGCCGGCCCACCTAGGCCCAGCCGCAGCCCACATCCCTCCTAACCCTAGCGCTGAATATCTTCTCTGAGACCACCCCTGAACTGATAAATCATGCTCTTCTCATTAGGGACGTCCTGCTTGGCAAAGCGGGCGAGCTTCTGGAACAACTTGTTGTAGTCATAGACAGACAAAGAGCCTTGCTTCAGATTGCGGAATTCCTCACGCTTGCTTTCAACCACGCTCTGCGGAATATGATGAGCTCGGAAATCTCGACGGAAATCATCCCAAGTGATAACACGTCCACCTCTGGAGTCCTTGTACTGCTGGAACCATTCTGCAGCTTGATCTTTGAGTTGGAAGGAAGCGAACTTAACAAAGTCCTCAGGCCTGACGTTACTGCACTCGAAATGCTTACACAGATCCACAAGCCAATCGTCAGCATCGGTTGCCTCAACACAATTGCTGAAAGTCTTTGGCCCGTTAGCAAGGAACTGGTTGAGTGTAGCAAAGTGACTCTGATTGCTGCCTTGATTCCCGTGACTGCCTTGATTGCGCTCTTGAAGAATTTGCATGATCAGCTGTGTGTTTGCATTGGTTGCGGCCATCACAGCTTGCCATGCCTCTGGAGGAGGTGGGGGTGGTGGCGGATCTTGATTCTGGTTCTGACTGGTGCTCTTAGCGGGAGCCATCCTGAAGAGGTTGACCACCGTTAGCACATAGACAGATAAATGAAGCTGAAACCAACGGAATGAAAATTGCAACATATAGTCTTCACATCCGAACAAAATGAACGAATGCATTCCTCTTGAAATGGTCACATATCCATAAATTGTGAAGCCACGTAGAATTAGGTAGAAGAAGTAAAACAACAAGATACGGCTCGAGAACGAATAATCGGTAAGAAATCCCAATCTCAAACCAATATC
>NW_021170037.1:0-4308 GCF_002162155.2 Triticum dicoccoides
TAAGCTATGGAAAGAACAACACAAGAGACACAGGGTTTATACTGGTTCGGGCCACCGTTGTGGTGTAATACCCTACTCTAGTGTGGTTTGGTGGATAGCCTCTTGGGCTGATGATGATGAGCAATACAAGGAAGAACAGCCTCGCGAGGGTCTGTTCTTGGCTGGGGCGATGAACTGCTAGGAGGAGTTCAGTCACCCTTCTCTCTCTCTCTGTGTGATGCTACTCGATCCGATCCCAGCTTGTTTCTGGATTGGCCGATCTGATCTCTCTCTCTTCCTGATGATCTCTTCTTCTCCCCTTGGTCTCTCTCTCTTCCTGATGATCTCTTCTTCTCCCCTTGGTCTCTCTCTTTTATCTCATCTGGGGGTGGCTAGTCCTATTTATAGGCAAAGGCCCTGGGCCTCTTCCCAAATATTGAGCGGGAAGGGCGCCAACAATTGGCCATTTTGAAGGGTAACATCGGGTACACTTATCCTGACTAAAGTTGGTCCTCGCCTGCTAAAGACTCTGGTGGTGACGCTGGCTTGGGCTCCACAATGACTTCCTCCCTGCCGTTGGGCTGGTCTTGGTCTCGTTGCACCGAAACGGGTGCCTTTGCTTGATGCTCTCGCCTGCGCTTGCTCCCTTTGCACCAAAGATGAAAGGAGGACACTGCGCGGGCTGGCGCCCGCCTGGCACCCTTGGTCATCATGGCTTGCATCACGGGCACCTCCTGAGGTACCCCGCCTTGATTTCTCCGCCTCCTCGCGAGCCAGCCTGATGAGGCCGTGCCTGAGGAAGCTCCGTGTCATCCTCCGCGCGAGGCTTGGCCCCTCGCGAGGGTCTTGGGTCTGTGTTGATGAAGATGGGCCGCGCTGGGCCCCCCTTTGAGCCACGCCGCAGGCCGCAGGCAGGCAAGTCTGGGGACCCCCATTCCCAGAACACCGACAGTAGCCCCCGGGCCCAAGGCGCGCCCGGACTTGGCCGTGCAGGGAGGCGAAAGGGCAAGAGCGAAGCGCCGCGGGCCCTAACAGCCTGCAACCTTGGGCGCCGCATGGCGGTTGATTGGGCGTGGGCGCCTCAGCAACCGCGCATGTTGATAAAGGAGCGGCATCTTCCTAGGTTTTGCTTTCTCCGGTTGCTTCTCAGATCCCCTTTCCTGCGCCTCTCCTTCCTTCCTCCAAAATTTCCAGATCTACTTCGACCGCGTGACCTAGGAAGCCATGGCGCCTCGTCAGTCCCCGGCCGGAGCTTGGTACTCGTCTGCCCTGGATTCGCCGAATGTGTCGGAGGCTGCCTGAGCTCACTGGCGACAACCCGTAAGCACTTGATTCTTATCTTTATTTCTTGTTCTGCTGCTGAGGCTTGACGTCCGCATCTCTTGGATAGGCTGGCGCCCGCAGCAAAGAAGCCGAAGGGAGCTCCTGAGGTTCCATCCAGGGCAGCGCCTCTGCCCACGAAGGAAGGTGACCGCGACGCACGGGCCTCTCCTGCCCGGTCGTCCTCGCGAGGCCTGGCTGAGCCGGCTGGGGCGAGCTCAGCCCCCATGGCCCAAGCGACTCCCGAGGTGCCTTTGCCTGCTGCCGCCACCACAGCCGTTGGGGCGCAGCAGGCTCCGCCTCAGGATGTTGTGGTCGCACTGCCGCCTTCTCCTCCTACTCCACCGACTGCTATCTCTCCGACTCCTCTTGCCGTTTTGGATCGTGCTGCTGCTGAGCTGGACCGGCTGTGGCAGGATCTTCTTGGCGCCGACCCTCACTTAGTGGCCAGGCGCTTGGAGCTGGCTTCAGGATGGATTCGCTCCGAGGCTTCGATTCGGGCGGCGCTGGTCCAAGCCTCGACGGCTTGTGATGAGGAGAGGCAGACCGTCCTTGAGGCGAAGGCTGCTCATGATGCAGCCCTGGGGGAGGTGGTCGACGTCCGTAGTCGCTGCAAGGTGCTGGAGGACGGGCTGCAAGGCCTGCGGGACCAGCTCGTGAAAGAGGCCCGCCTTCGCCAAGAGCAGGAAAAAGGCGCGAAGGCTCGCGAGGCGGCCGTCAAGGGCCGGGAGGCCAAGCTCAGGAGGCGCCGTGACCGCCTAGGCGCGCTGAAGCGGGAGTTGGGGGAAAGTAAGGTCGAGATGGACGACAAGGCCCAGGTTCTTGCCGAGGACCGCGTGGCCTTCGCGGAGATGGAGGCGAAGGCTCGCTCCTCGCTGAGGACTCTTCACGACAGCAGCATGGAGAGCCCGCTGGCTGGCGCCGAGGACGGGCCCGCCAAGCTGCTTCCCTTCCTGGTTCGCGCTCTTGAAGATGTCGCCTTTGGCCTTGGCCCCACGGCCGAGGCCGAGGCGCGTGTCCTGTCTTCTGCAGTGCTGACGCGGGTCCTCACCCACATCTACCTTCGCGATCCCAACGTCGACCTCGACAGCCTGTTGGAGCCAGCAAGCGGCGAGCGTGCCGCTGCTGAGGCCATGAAGGGTCGTGCGGAGGCTCTGTTGGGGAAGTTCTGGGCCTTCAGCACCAAGCCGAAGCGAGGCGCTGCCGACCCTGCTGCTCCATGAGGCGAAGCCACTCTGCGCTGCTCCGCCGCCGACAAGTGACTCCGTTGTGGCTCCTGTCCTGCCTTCAATTCCTACACATGTATCATGCCTCGGGGAGGCGTTTAAACTTGCGTTTGGCATTGAGATAACAGTGTGGACTGTAATATTTGCTTTTGAATTCCTTGCAATTTGCACTTTTCCTTCCTACTTGCTTATGTTCTACGCCGGCAGAGCCCGGCCCCGCGCATACCTCAGCCGCCGTTAGCCCCGACCGGAAACCAGGACGGGACCAAGGAGTGAGGGGCTACGTGACAAGTTAGGCTCCTGAGTCGTGATGCTCAGGAGTCACCCTTGGCGCATGAACAGCAAGTAGGGAGGTGAGATGTGGGTGGATCTACCATCCTACGTCTGCAGAGCCCGGCCCCGCGCATACCTCAGCCGCCGTTAGCCCTGACCGGAAACCAGGACGGGACCAAGGAGTGAGGGGCTACGTGACCAGTTAGGCTCCTGAGTCGCGATGCTCAGGAGTCCCCCTTGACGCTCAAACGGCCTTCGTACCTTGGCTCCGCTCGGGGAGAGACGTGCGACGAACCAGGCCTGGGGGGGGGGCTGGCTGGGTGGCGTGCGTCTGGGCGTGACCCAGGCGCAGCCCCCGTGCCCAGCCCCCTCGCACGGCACTCCCGAGGGGAGGCGTTACGATGAGGCTAGACACTGAGCTCTGGGTTCCCTGAGGTTAATGCGGCCCGGGGGCCACCCTCAGTTGTTTATCACCAGCGCGGAGCATAGCGCTTCCGTATGTGTACGGGCATAGCCGCTCCTCGGCAGTGTCGTCAGCCAGCACGGAGCATGGTGCTTCCACTGGTACGTGGGAGGGGGCTCCCCTCCAGGAGGAGCCCCCGGGGCGTGTACAGCCCCGTCCTGACACGTGGCTGGCACGGTAGGGCCTGGCGAGGTGTATCTGGGCACCAGTGAGCCAGCGCGGGACTCACGGGGCCCTACCTCTAGGCGGGTTGCGCCTGGCACTAGGCCTTATCTTGTGATGTGTTCCTGCAAATTTGGTTAGATGCCGGCACTCTACGTCCTCGGGTCCCGGCCCTCGAGCTGGTCTCAGCCGTCGCTGGTATGCCAGGTCGCGATGCCGTGGACAAGGCCAGAGGGTGAGGGCTGGAGAGCCAGTAAGAGCCCTGAGTCGCGATGCTCAGGTACCCCCCCTTTAACGTGCAAGTGGTCGGCATGGGGAACAAGAGGTGTCGTGGACCGACATCAAATAATCAAGCATGGTGGGTCAAATGCATAGCCGGAAATAAACGCGAAAGGGCATACATGCCGCTGGGTCTGGCCCGAGCGACTTGGGGATGATGCAGCCCGAGGGGCCCCCCAACAAAGTAAGCTAACAACATGAAATAAAAGGGATACATGCCGCAGGGACGGACCCACGTGGCCTGGAAATAATGCAGCCCTGGGGGGCACTCCCAGCTGGAAATGAAACTTGAAAGATGTCACCTGATGATGTTGAGGACGAGGCAGCGTTGGTGTAGCAGACTCGGTGGACTGCGGAAGCCGATCCTCACGAGCCCCCAGGCCCAGGGGCCTCGGGAGGCTTCGGAGGCGCTGGTGGCTCCTCGCGGACCATCTCCATCTCCGCCAGGGCTGCGGAACGCCTGGCCTCTTGAGCCTCCATGATGCCCCTCATGAGGCGCCGGTACGTGGCAGCCGCGCCCGGCAAGCCATAAGGCATGCGAACGTAGCTATGGGGTGGACCTACGCAGCGCCCCACTCGCGAGGGCCAGAGGTGCTCCAGAGAGGC
>NW_021170038.1:0-919 GCF_002162155.2 Triticum dicoccoides
GTCAAAGCCCGTCCGTGCAAAGTCAAAGGGCTAGATCCCGTGGTCAAACGCTACAGGGTTAGGCGGGACGGGGGCCCTGGGGGGGTAGCAATGCCACCGGAGCGTCGTACCGGGCCCTCATACATGCGGGGTGGTGTTGTGGCATGTCCGAAGAGGCGGCACGCGTCTCCGGGTTGTGGCCCCCCTCACGGACGGCAATGAAACGGTGGTAGACGTTCTGCGGTAACGATGCAGCGTGAATATTATTAAATACTTGGAGCGCGATAAAATCATGAGTTTTCTACACAACGTGGGCACATGTGCTATAGGACTGATGGTAATTTTTCATAATTTTTTGTGATGGAGAAGTATCTGAACACTTCCCTCTACGCGGATTGCTCTTCGCACGTCTACGACTGTGGCCGGCGGCCTTCGGGGGGTAGCATACCGTAAAATCTTGCGTAGGCGGCCTCTCACAAGTTTGGAAGTGTTGAGGCGGTTGCAAACGCCCAGCACGCGTCTCCGGTGCGTGCCCCCCCTCACGGACGGCGCTGCCGCCGGCACCTGGAGGAGGGAAACGGACGCGTCGGGTCTACACGGAGTGGATGTAGCTGTGGGCCTGGCCCGGATGTTGCTCCCCGGTGTCCCTCTGGGCCGACCCGACACAACCGGGTGGAGAGGTCCACTGGTCAAAGCCCGTCCGTGCAAAGTCAAAGGGCTAGATCCCGTGGTCAAACGCTACAGGGTTAGGCGGGACGGGGGCCCTGGGGGGGAAGCAATGCCACCGGAGCGTCGTACCGGCCCCTCATACATGCGGGGTGGTGTTGTGGCATGTCCGAAGAGGCGGCACGCGTCTCCGGTGCGTGGCCCCCCTCACGAACGGCGCCGCCGCCGGCACCCGGAGGGGGGAAACGGACGCGTCGAGTCTACACGGAGTGGA
>NW_021170039.1:0-879 GCF_002162155.2 Triticum dicoccoides
GGGCTAGTCGACTCGGATCGTGTAACACTTAGATGACTAAAGGGATGTCTAATCTGAGTGGGAGTTCATAATTTGATTAGAACTTAATTATCATGAACTTAGTCTAAAACCTTTGCAAATATGTCTTGTAGATCAAATGGCCAACGCTCATGTCAACATGAACTTCAACGCGTTCCTAGAGAAAACCAAGCTGAAAGATGATGGCAGCAACTATACGGACTGGGTCCGGAACCTGAGGATCATCCTCATAGCTGCCAGGAAACAATATGTCCTAGAAGGACCGCTAGGTGACGCTCCCGTCCCAGAGAACCAAGACATTATGAATGCTTGGCAGTCTCGTGTTGATGATTACTCCCTCGTTCAGTGCGGCATGCTTTACAGCTTAGAACCGGGGCTCCAAAAGCGTTTTGAGCATCACGGAGCATATGAGATGTTCGAAGAGCTGAAACTAGTTTTCCAAGCTCACGCCCGGGTCGAGAGATATGATGTCTCTGACAAGTTCTACAGTTGTAAGATGGAGGAAAATAGTTCTGTCAGTGAGCACATCCTGAAGATGTCTGGGTTGCACAACCGTATGACCCAGCTGAACATTAACCTCCCAGATGAGGCGGTCATTGACAGAATCCTCCAGTCGCTCCCACCAAGCTACAAGAGCTTTGTGATGAACTACAACATGCAGGGGATGGAAAAGACCATTCCTGAAGTGTTCTCGATGCTGAAGTCAGCAGAGGCTGAAATCAAGAAAGAACATCAAGTGTTGATGGTCAATAAGACCACTAAGTTTAAGAAGGGCAAGGGTAAGAAGAACTTCAAGAAGGACGGCAAGGAGGTTGCCGCGCCTGGTAAGCCAGTTACCGGGAAGAAGTCAAAGAATGGACC
>NW_021170040.1:0-961 GCF_002162155.2 Triticum dicoccoides
GGGGGGAGTCCTACTCCCGGTAGGAGTAGGACTCCTCCTGCGCCACCTCCTCCTGGCCGGCGCCTCCTCCCCCCTTGGCTCCTTTATATACGGAGGCAGGGGCACCTCTAAACACACAAGTTGACACAAGTTGATCCACGTGATCGATTCCTTAGCCGTGTGCGGTGCCCCCTGCCACCATATTCCTCGATAATACTGTAGCGGAGTTTAGGCGAAGCCCTGCTGCTGTAGTTCATCAAGATCGTCACCACGCCGTCGTGCTGACAAAACTCTTCCCCGACACTTTGCTGGATCGGAGTCCGGGGATCGTCATCGAGCTGAACGTGTGCTCGAACTCGGAGGTGCCGTAGTTTCGGTGCTTGATCGGTTGGATCGTGAAGACGTACGACTACTTCCTCTACGTCGTGTCATCGCTTCCGCAGTCGGTCTACGTTGGGTACGTAGACAACACTCTCCTCTCGTTGCTATTCATCACATGATCCTGTGTGCGCGTAGGAAAATTTTGAAATTACTACGAAACCCAACAGTGGCATCCGAGCCTGGTTATTGATGTTGATGTTATATGCACGAGTAGAACACAAGTGAGTTGTGGACGATACAAGTCATACTACCTACCAGCATGTCATATTTTGGTTCGGCGGTATTGTTGGACGAGACGACCCAGACCAACCTTACGCGTACGCTTACGCGAGACCGGTTCCCTCGACGTGCTTTGCACATAGATGGCTTGCGGGCGACTGTCTCTCCAACTTTAGTTGAACCAAGTATGGCTACGCCCGGTCCTTGAGAAGGTTAAAACGGAGTCTATTTGACAAACTATCGTTGTGGTTTTGATGCGTAGGTGAGATTGGTTCTTACTTAAGCCCGTAGCAGCCACGTAAAAAATTGCAACAACAAAGTAGAGGACGTCTAACTTGTTTTTGCAGGGCATGTTGTGATGTGATATGGTCAAGGCATGATG
>NW_021170041.1:0-1926 GCF_002162155.2 Triticum dicoccoides
AAAAAATCAACGAAACGCACCTTGCTTTATTAATAGGTATAGATATAGATATAGATAGTTGATCTCTCATTCTTCACTTATATTATTTTGATAATCCTTTAGAACAACATGGAAATTTGCTTTTAGGAATAATATAAAAACTTTCATAGAAGTGCATTGAATACTATGAGAAGTTTGATACTTGATAATTGTTTTGAGATATGAAGATGGTGATATTAGAGTCATGCTAGTTGAGTAGTTCAAGTTTGTGATTCCCGTAGCATGCACGTATGGTGAACCATTATGTGATGAAGTCGGAGCATGATTTATTTATTGATTGTCTTCCTTATGAGTGGCAGTCGGGGACGAGCGATAGTCTACCAATCTATCCCCCTAGGAGCATGCGCATAATACTTTGTTTCGATAACTCATAGATTTTTGCAATAAGTATGTGAGTTCTTTATGACTAATGTTGAGTCCATGGATTATACGCCCTCTCACCCTTCCACCATTGCTAGCCTCTCTTGTATCGCGCAAATTTCGCCGGTACCATAAACCCACCACATACCTTCCTCAAAACAGCCATCATACCTACCTATTACGGCATTTCCATAGCCATTCCGAGATATATTGCCATGCAACTTTCCACCATTCTGTTATTATGACACTCTTCATCATTGTCATACTGCTTGCATGATCATGTAGTTGACATCATATTTGTGGCAAAGCCACCGTTCATAATTCTTCATACATGTCACTAATGCATCATTGCACATCCCGGTACACCGCCGGAGGCATTCACATAGAGTCATATTTTGTTCTAAGTATTGAGTTGTAAGTAAATTAAAAGTGTGATGATCATCATTATTAGAGCATTGTCCCAATAAGGAAAGGATGATGGAGACTATGAATCCCCCACAAGTCAGGATGAGACTCCGGGCGAAAAAAAAGAAGAGAAAAAAAAGAAAAGAGGCCAAAAAAGAAGGCCCAAATAAAAAATATAATGAGAGAAAAAGAGAGAAGGGACAATGTTACTATCCTTTTTCCACACTTGTGCTTCAAAGTAGCACCACGATCTTCATGATAGATAGTCTCTTATGTTATCACTTTTATATACTAGTGGGAATTTTACATTATAGAACTTGGCTTGTATATTCCAATGATGGGCTTTGAGGGAGTCCTGGATTAGGGGGTCTCCGGGCAGCCGGACTATATCCTTTGGCCGGACTGTTGGACTATGAAGATACAAGATTGAAGACTTCGTCCCGTGTCCGGATGGGACTCTACTTGGCGTGGAAGGCAATCTAGGCAATACGGATATGTATATCTCCTCCTTTGTAACCGACCTTGTGTAACCCTAGCCCCCTCCGGTGTCTATATAAACCGGAGGGTTTTAGTCCGTAGGACAACATAGAATCATACCATAGGCTAGCTTCTAGGGTTTAGCCTCTTTGATCTCATGGTAGATCAACTCTTGTACTACTCATATTATCAAGAACAATCAAGCAGGACGTAGGGTATTACCTCCATCAAGAGGGTCCGAACCTGGGTAAACATCGTTTCCCCTGCCTCCTGTTACCATCCGCCTTAGACGCACAGTTCAGGACCCCCTACCCGAGATCCACCGGTTTTGACACCGACATTGGTGCTTTCATTGAGAGTTCCACTATGCCGTCACCATAAGGCTCGATGGCTCCTTCGATCATCGGTAATGATGCGGTCCAGGGTGAGGTTTTTCTCCCCGGACAAATCTTCGTATTCGGCGGCTTCGCACTGCGGGCCAATTCGCTTGGCCGTCTGGAGCAGATCAAGAGCTACGCCCCTGGCCATCAGGTCAGATTTGGAAACTTGAACTACATGTCTAACATCCGCGGAGACTTGATCTTCGACGGATTCGAGCCCATGTCGGACGCGTCGCACAGTCGCGACGAGCATGACGTAACTCTG
>NW_021170042.1:0-1709 GCF_002162155.2 Triticum dicoccoides
AAACAACTCCTACTCATGCTAGTGGGTTTCATCTATTTACTGTGACAATGACAGGTCATGCAAAGGATAAAGGGGTTCAGCTACCGCAGCAAGTAACAAATATGTCGTTGTTGTCCTAATGCAGTAAAAGAGAGCAGGAGCGAGAGAGTGGGATTTTATCGGAATGAACAAGGGGGTTTTGCTTGCCTGGCACTTCTGAAGATAACATTGAGTCTTCATCAGTGTCAACGATCACATCATCGGTATCACGTCTATCGAGAGGGAACAAATACCGGCAACACAGAAGGGAACACAATCAATGCAATGCACAATATGATGCATGCTATGACATGGCAATATGAATGTGTTTTGGGCTAATGCACCTAAAACCAGATTAAATGAAGTTGGTTTGAATCCAAGATTCAAATTCAAACTCCATATGTGGTTATTTAAATGTCATTCACTTCATTTGCTCTAAACAGTAGTAATAAGTTGTTCTAACATGCATGAAGATGGTACAGATGGATTCCTTGAATTTTTCTGATAATTTTTCATATATAAATTATTTAATTTGGAGTTACGGTTAATTTTCTATGAATTTTGGAAGTTTTAGGCATTTTTCTGGAATTTCAGAATTAAATTAAATCCAGAAAGCATTACTGCGTCAGCATGACGTTGGCATGACGTCAGCAAGTCAACAGGGGCCGGCTCGGGTCAAACCTGACGTGTGGGGTCCACACGTCAGTGACACAGGGGCTAATCCCGCGTTGACCCGGGCTTTGACCCACTACGGGGCCCACTGTCAGTGGCTGTGGGGGGGGTGTTTAGGCGTCATTAGTGCTAATTAGGCGTGCCACGTCGGCAGTCGCCGGAGTTCGGCCGGCGACGACCAAACTGCGGCGGGAGCTCGCCGGAGTGGCGCTGCGAGCGGTTTTGGGCCAAGCCAAGGGCACCAGAGGGTTGCCCTTGCTTGCGCGCATCCAAAGGAGGCATGCGGGAGGCGCGGGGTGGCCGGAGCTCGCCGGAGTGGGGGCCGCGGCGGCTGCCGGAGCTCGGGTTTGGGCGGAGCGAGGTTACGGAGCGCTAGGGGGCTGGCTGAGGGGCTATGCGGACTCCTGGGGCAGCTAGGAGCACGCTAGGCTCATCGGACTGGCCGCAACAGCACGTCAGTGCCATGCCCGGCGTCCATGGCGGACGGCGGCGCTCGGTACGGTGGCTAGCATGGCTACTGCACGGGAAAACCAACGGGGAGAGAGAGGAAACGTAGCAGGGACTCACGGGGATGACGAGGGAACGCTCGGCGAGGTCGGGGACGGTCTGGAGCCGGCGAATTTGACGAAGATGGCCGGCGGGTCCGAGGTAGAAGACGACGGCGATGGCGGCGATGCAGGGCTTCCGGAGGGCTGTGGATCAGTGGGGAGGTAGAGGGAGGACCGGCGGAGCTTCCTGGGGCGTCGGCGAGGCTAGGGGTGGCCGGTGGCCATGGGTACGGCGATGATGACGGCGAGCTCCGCTCGGTGGTGTGCGCGGGAGGGAAGCAGAGGAGGGAACGGGGTCCAGGGGAAGAGAGAGGCGGTCGAGGGGGTCGAGGCGTCTCCGTGGCGTCGCGAGGGAGTCGGGGAGGCTGCCACGGCGAAGCAGGAGGTGGCCGGAGCTCTTCGGGCGCGCGCCACGCCTCGCCTCTGCCTACTGGCAGAGGAAGAAGAGGACAAGGGGGGGAGGTGGGCTGG
>NW_021170043.1:0-1022 GCF_002162155.2 Triticum dicoccoides
AATCCTCGACATAGTGGTTCATCCGATGACAACATCGAGGAGCATGTGGGAGCCATCATGGGTATCCAGATCCCGCTGATGGTTATTGACTGAGAGAGTCTCGGTCATGTCTGCATGTCTCCCGAACCCGTAGGGTCTACACACTTAAGGTTCAGTTACGCTAGGGTTATAGGGATATGTATATGCAGTAACCCGAATGTTGTTCGGAGTCCCGGATGAGATCCCGGACGTCACGAGGAGTTCCGGAATGGTCCGGAGGTAAAGATTTATATATGGGAAGTCCTGTTTCGGGCATCGGGACAAGTTTCGGGGTTATCGGTATTGTACCGGGACCACCGGAAGGGTCCCGGGGGTCCACCGGGTGGGTCCACCTGTCCCGGGGGGCCACATGGGCTGTAAGGGGGTGCGCCTTGGCCTAATGGGCCAAGGGCACCAGCCCCACATAGGCCCATGCGTCCTAGGGTTCAAGGGGGGCAAGAGTCCTAGGAGGGTAAGGCACCTCCTAGGTGCCTTGGGGGGAGGGAAAACCCCCCTTGGCCGCCGCACCCCCTAGGAGATTGGATCTCCTAGGGCCGGCCACCCCCCCTTGGCAACCCTATATATAGTGGGGGGAGAGGAGGGACTTCATACCTGAACGCCCTGGCCTTTGGTTGCCTCCTTCTCCCTCCTCAACACCTCCTCCACCTCCATAGTGCTTAGCGAAGCTCTGCCGGAGTACTGCAGCTCCATCAACACCACGCCGTCGTGCTGCTGCTGGTGCCATCTCCCTCAACCTCTCCTCCCTTCCTTGCTGGATCAAGAAGGAGGAGACGTGGCTGTTCCGTACGTGTGTTGAACGCGGAGGTGCCGTCCGTTCGGCGCAGGTCATCGGTGATTTGGATCACGTCGAGTACGACTACATCATCACCTTGCAAGCTTCCGCACGCGATCTACAAGTGGTATGTAGATGCAAACTCTCTCCCTAGACTCGTTGCTTAGATGAACTCATAGATGGATCTTGGTGAAACCGTAGGAAAAATTTT
>NW_021170044.1:0-1032 GCF_002162155.2 Triticum dicoccoides
CCCCTTGGGAATCCTAGTTGGAATAGGATTGGGGGGGAGTCCTACTCCCGGTAGGAGTAGGACTCCTCCTGCGCCACCTCCTCCTGGCCGGCGCCTCCTCCCCCCTTGGCTCCTTTATATACGGAGGCAGGGGCACCTCTAAACACACAAGTTGACACAAGTTGATCCACGTGATCGATTCCTTAGCCGTGTGCGGTGCCCCCTGCCACCATATTCCTCGATAATACTGTAGCGGAGTTTAGGCGAAGCCCTGCTGCTGTAGTTCATCAAGATCGTCACCACGCCGTCGTGCTGACGAAACTCTTCCCCGACACTTTGCTGGATCGGAGTCCGGGGATCGTCATCGAGCTGAACGTGTGCTCGAACTCGGAGGTGCCGTAGTTTCGGTGCTTGATCGGTTGGATCGTGAAGACGTACGACTACTTCCTCTACGTCGTGTCATCGCTTCCGCAGTTGGTCTACGTTGGGTACGTAGACAACACTCTCCTCTCGTTGCTATGCATCACATGATCCTGTGTGCGCGTAGGAATTTTTTTTGAAATTACTACGAAACCCAACAGTGGTATCAGAGCCTGGTTATTGATGTTGATGTTATATGCACGAGTAGAACACAAGTGAGTTGTGGACGATACAAGTCATACTGCCTACCAGCATGTCATATTTTGGTTCGGCGGTATTGTTGGACGAGACGACCCAGACCAACCTTACGCGTACGCTTACGCGAGACCGGTTCCCTCGACGTGCTTTGCACAGAGATGGCTTGCGGGCGACTGTCTCTCCAACTTTAGTTGAACCAAGTATGGCTACGCCCGGTCCTTGCGAAGGTTAAAACGGAGTCTATTTGACAAACTATCGTTGTGGTTTTGATGCGTAGGTGAGATTGGTTCTTACTTAAGCCCGTAGCAGCCACGTAAAAAATTGCAACAACAAAGTAGAGGACGTCTAACTTGTTTTTGCAGGGCATGTTGTGATGTGATATGGTCAAAGCATGATGCTGAATTTTATTGTATGAGATGATCATGTTTTGTAACC
>NW_021170045.1:0-1470 GCF_002162155.2 Triticum dicoccoides
TTGCCCGAGATTCGATCGTCGGTATCCAATACCTAGTTCAATCTCGTTACCGGCAAGTCTCTTTACTCGTTCCGTAATACATCATCTCACAACTAACATATTAGTTGTAATGCTTGCAAGGCTTATGTGATGTGTATTACCGAGAGGGCCCAGAGATACCTCTCCGACAATCGGAGTGACAAATCCTAATCTCGAAATACGCCAACCCAACATCGACCATTGGAGACACCTGTAGTACTCCTTTATAATCACCCAGTTACGTTGTGACGTTTGGTAGTACCCAAAGTGTTCCTCCGGTAAACGGGAGTTGCATAATCTCATAGTCATAGGAACATGTATAAGTCATGAAGAAAGCAATATCAACATACTAAACGATCGGGTGCTAAGCTAATGGAATGGGTCATGTCAATCAGATCATTCTACTAATGATGTGACCTCGTTAATCAAATAACAACTCATTGTTCATGGTTAGGAAACATAACCATCTTTGATTAACGAGCTAGTCAAGTAGAGGCATACTAGTGACACTCTGTTTGTCTATGTATTCACACATGTATTATGTTTCCGGTAAATACAATTCTAGCATGAATAATAAACATTTATCATGATTATAAGGAAAAAAATAATAACTTTATTATTGCCTCTAGGGCATATTTCCTTCAGTCTCCCACTTGCACTAGAGTCAATAATCTAGATTACACTGTAATGAATCTAACACCCATGGAGCTTTGGTGCTGATCATGTTTTGCTCGTGGAAGAGGCTTAGTCAACGGGTCTGCAACATTCAGATCCGTATGTATCTTGTAAATCTCTATGTCTCCCACCTGGACTAGATCCCGGATGGAGTTGAAGCGTCTCTTGATGTGTTTGGTCCTTTTGTGAAATCTGGATTCCTTTGCCAAGGCAATTGCACCAGTATTGTCACAAAAGATTTTCATTGGACCCGATGCACTAGGTATGACACCTAGATCGGATATGAACTCCTTCATCCAGACTCCTTCATTTGTTGCTTCCGAAGCAGCTATGTATTCCGTTTCACATGTAGATCCCGCTACGACGCTTTGTTTAGAACTGCACCAACTGACAGCTCCACCGTTTAATGTAAACACGTATCCGGTTTGCGATTTAGAATCGTCCGGATCAGTGTCAAAGCTTGCATCAATGTAACCTTTTACGATGAGCTCTTTGTCACTTCCATATACGAGAAACATATCCTTAGTCCTTTTCAGGTATTTCAGGATGTTCTTGACCGCTGTCCAGTGATCCATTCCTGGATTACTTTGGTACCTCCCTGCTAAACTTATAGCAAGGCACACATCAGGTCTGGTACACAGCATTGCATACATGATAGAGCCTATGGCTGATGCATAGGGAACATCTTTCATATTCTCTCTATCTTCTGCAGTGGTCGGGCATTGAGTCTTACTCAATTTCACACCTTGTAACACAGGCAAGAACCCTTTCTTTGCT
>NW_021170046.1:0-1425 GCF_002162155.2 Triticum dicoccoides
AGTTCCTGGTTTCAGTCATGTGCCCGACCTATTCTAGCAGCTGCAGATCCTCGTGGCTTCTTCTGTAGTCGTTTCAGGGCCTTTGTGTAGTCGGCTTATCCTCAATTAGCTGCACTTCAATGTAATTTTCCGTTTGCTGGTTGTAGGTGTAGCGTTGTAAGTTCTTCTTCTTTCTCCCTTGTATCCTTTAGCCGTTTGCTTTGTTCGTGGTCTGCTCTTGTAATCCTGGCCGGTTGATGGCTTTGTTAATTCAAAGTCGGGCTCCTCTGGAGCCTCCGTTCCAAAAAATACTAAAAAAGTGCATAAAATCTATTTGTACTTCTAGTGTCAAAATTGACTTGTACACAATTTGAAATTTTCAGACATTGTGCATACATGTGTTTGGCTTTGCTATATTTAGTATAGATAGTGTTCTAACACATAACATAAAGTTGGTCAATAGTTGGATCATGTATCCTTGACTTGAAGTTCAAATGATTGACATTCTTAAGATTGCACAACTGACACGCTACGACCTAACTTCGATTGCTTGCATAATCAACTTTCAATTCAAGGAAGCTTTAGGTCTTGCCTTAGAAATTTCTTTTGCCTCTTCAATCCATGTTGCACGAACAAGTTTCCAGTTATTGATTGTACATACAAAAAGTTCCCAATAATCTCTTCTGCAATAGTCCAACTTAATCAAAGAAGTCACTAAAAGTAGCCAGGAAATATCAAGGAACCTTCAGGCACGGCCACACGGGCATCCTCCTCCCTCCAAAAAAGCATGGAGCTGCTTCTTTGTGTTGCCGCCGCAATAATCAATCCTCCTCCCTCGACACTTATGTCGCCGCTCTCCTCCCCGCTATCTAGTTTTCTCTCTCTTTCATAACTCTATGATACGTGTGTTGCACGTGCACGCTTACTAGTAATTCACTAAGGATCCAAACCCGTAGTTGGGACTTTTCAATTATTCCAAAGTACACACCTTTCTCTGATCTCCCTAGATACGTTTTCCAAATATCTTGCCCTCACCATATGACGGTGTTCTAATCACTTGATATATACCGTTTGCCAATGAAAGCCTGAAAAAAAACCATTGCAATTAAGATGCACACTACATATAAAGCATTAACTAATTAAAACTCTAGCATCTAGCTGGACGATGCTAATAAATAGGATAATGCAACCGGTTGTTGTCTAATTTATGTACTTAAAACTCTAGTAAGTGACACGAGCAAGAAATTAGTGCATTGTTTTCTCACAATGAATATCGTCGTATTGTACGCCCATCCATATTTCTAAATTTATTTTTGAATGCAGTATCTAACTAGTTATTTTACATGCCTTGATAATATTTTAGGACCAGATTGTATTCCCACTAACTAATATAGCTTTTTATGTTAGAAAAAAATAGATTAGTGTATATACCTCAAAACAAAAGAA
>NW_021170047.1:0-1269 GCF_002162155.2 Triticum dicoccoides
TGCAAATGGTTCAAGCTAACAGGAGGTGGGGTAAAGGTGGACCAGCAATACGGAATGACAATGGTGGATTTCAACAATCTTGGTTACCTTGACGAACCATTCGTCCTAGCGAAAGATGTCGCTCAGGTTTTCTATGTGAAGGACATGAGTAGCAAACCGAGGAAACGAAAAGATAAGAAAACGATCAGTACATCATGCGATGATCCAAAGCGCCACATTGTTCTTTCAGGGAAAAGAAACATCGTGGGAGTGGAGGACAAGACAGACATGTCAGAAGATTATAATATGTTTGCTGAAATTCCGCCCTTCAAAGTGAACACCGACCCAAGCATTAAGTTAAATGATGAGGATGCTCCATGGATACGGCACAATCGTAAGCAAGCAGGGACACAAGGGAAGAAATGATGTGTAATAATTTATTGTACCAAACTTTGTTGAATGGATCATGTGAATTATATTATTTTGAATTGAATTAGTTTTATTTTTCTAAATTTTTTGATGTATTATTTGTATTTTTAACATTTTGAATTGAATTAGTTTTATTTTTCTTAATTTTTTGATATATTATTTGTATTTTTAACATATTGAATTGAATTAGTTCTATTTTTCTGAATTTTTTGATATATTATTTGTATTTTTAACATATTGAATTGAATTAGTTCTATTTTTCTGAATTTTTTGATATATTATTTGTATTTTTAACATATTGAATTGAATTAGTTTTATTTTTCTTAATTTTTTGATATATTATTTGTATTTTTAACATTTTGAATTGAATTAGTTTTATTTTTCTTAATTTTTTGATATATTATTTGTATTTTTAACATTTTGAATTGAATTAGTTTTATTTTTCTTAATTTTTTGATATATTATTTGTATTTTTAAGATTTTGAAAAAGAAAAAGTATTTGGAAAATACCTTTAGTCGCGGTTGGCCTGCCCAACCGCGACTAAAGGTCGTTGCGCGCGGGAACAAAAAACCCGCCAAAAACCCCTTTAGTCGCGGGTCGCCTCCCCAACCGCGACTAAAGGTTACCCTTTAGTCGCGGGTCGCCTCCCCAACCGCGACTAAAGGTTGCCCTTTAGTCGCGGGTCGCCTCCCCAACCGCGACTAAAGGGGGGGGCTATAAATACAAGGGCCCGACCCGTCGCGGGCATTTGTCGTCTTCTCTGCCGCGCCGAAGGCCTGCCGCCGTCGCCCTCGCCCTCGACGCCGCCCGCCGTCGCCCTCGCCCTCGACGCCGCCCGCCGTCACCCGCCGCCCCCTCTC
>NW_021170048.1:0-1678 GCF_002162155.2 Triticum dicoccoides
GGTGATCGGCAACCGTTGTAGTCAAAAACTCTCAAAGCTTGGATAGAGCGATTACCAGGGAGAGTCAAACACACGACGTAGATGTATGTGGAGCTGGGAAGGCTTATAGTATGGTAGCAAAAAGGGTCAGCAATAATCAATTCAGAGATGCAAAGTTGAATAAACGCTCAACGACGGTACTGTGCTGGTCCTAGGCTAGACTGTGCTAGAGACGCGAGCCTAGAACACCAACAAAATCACGGCGCGGCACGTAAACAAGGGAAAAGCACACTCTGAATTTTTTTTTTCGCTCTTTTTTTTTGCGCTCTTTTTTTTTGCGCTGCTTTTTTTTTTGCGAAAAATCACTATAATGGCGAGTGTCTCAAAACTCTTCCTAGCTCAAACGGACAGGATGGGCACGAAATTTTTTTGACCAATTTTTTTTTCGACTGCCCGGACCCAAAAACTGGAAACGGGTTAAAAAAAACTTCCTATAATGGCACCTGTCTCAAAACACTCAGAAACACCTAAAAATAGGATAGCCAGAAATTTTTTCGAAAAATGCGTTTTCGAAAATTTTTGGGCCTAAACGGAGCGTGGCTACCCGACTCCGGCAAGGAAACACGAATCGGAATCTAGATGGATCTCGAAAACAAACCTAATATGCAAGGAACTCGGATTGGTGGTGGATATATGGTGGTGGTATATGGCAGCGGTGGTGGTAGCGGTGGTAGTATATGGATATGGATCGGTGGTGGTATATGGACACGGACTGGTGGTGGTATATGGATACGGATTCGGAGCGGTGGCGGATAAGCTGTGGTAGTAGATGGCAGGGCGATGATGATGGTGCGGCGGCGGCGTGACAACTCATGACCAGAACTCGAAACTCTAAAAGACTAGACTCTAAGACCAGCAACTAGACACGACGATGCAACCGCAAATTCAACAAAGCAAAACCCTAAAAAGATTATGCAAAGGCTCAGATTGGTTCGGATATGATGAACTAACCCTAATTTTTTTTGTGGCTTTTTCGTGGACTGTAGGTATGAAGAACAGACTCGATCTAAACTACGAAAAACTGTAAAATCTCACCGAGCAACCTGGAAATCTGATACCACTTGATAGAGGCAAAGGTGTCCCGTCTTTCGATGAGATGATGGATATCGCTTTGGTGGAAGTCGACTTTGACGATCCGACTACGAACGTGCGAGGACGTCGCGCCTTAGCAATCGCTAAACCAACTCTGAGAGGTTATTGACCACGCCGGAGCACGATCAACCTGACCACGAGGGTCTTTTTCCTGCGAGCAAACGAAGAACAAGCAAGAAACTAAGATTGCAATCTGGATATTGCGAATATAAGATGAAAGCTTTATTGATCAAGGTGGGGTTCTGTGACGCCTTTGTCTGGTCGTTGAACACAAACGAAGTACGCGAAGTTGCAGCTATGGCGAACTTTTAATCTAAACAAAACCCAAAGTCTAAACGGTGCCCTAAGGGCTGTATATATGGAGGAAGAGAGGGGGAATTTCGTGGCCCTTGGTGGAGGGGTCCGAAATCAACCCTATCTCTTGTTTCCCCACACATACGGACTCTAAAAATAGCCTATACCTATGTATTTCGAAATTACATGGGCCTGGCCCAATAAAAAGGTGACGCAGCACCTATAATAGCCTCGGGACGAAATTTATGAAGTG
>NW_021170049.1:0-948 GCF_002162155.2 Triticum dicoccoides
TAAGAGACATCATAGATCGCACCATATCTAACAGAGTGCGATTACGACGTTCGGACACACCATTACGCTGAGGTGTTCCAGGCGGCGTGAGTTGTGAAACTATTCCACATTTTCTTAAGTGTGCCCCAAACTCGTGACTCAAGTATTCTCCTCCACGATCTGATCGTAGAAACTTGATTTTCCTGTCACGTTGATTTTCAACCTCACTCTGAAATTCCTTGAACTTTTCAAAGGTTTCAGACTTGTGTTTCATTAAGTAGATATACCCATACCTACTTAAATCATCAGTGAGGGTGAGAACATAACGATAGCCACCGCGAGCCTCAACACTCATCGGACCGCACACATCAGTATGTATGATTTCCAATAAGTCGGTTGCTCGCTCCATTGTTCCTGAGAACGGAGTCTTGGTCATTTTACCCATAAGGCATGGTTCGCACGTGTCAAATGATTCATAATCAAGAGACTTTAAAAGTCCATCATCATGGAGCTTCTTCATGCATTTGACACCTATGTGACCAAGGCGGCAGTGCCACAAGTATGTGGGACTATCATTATCAACCTTACTTCTTTTGATACTCACATTATGAACATGTGTAGCATCACGTTCGAGATTCATAAAGAATAAACCATTCACCATAGGAGCATGACCATAAAACATATCTCTCATAAAAATGGAACAACCATTATTCTCAGATTTAAAAGAGTAGCCATCTCGAATTAAACGAGATCCCGATACAATGTTCATGCTCAAAGCTGGCACTAAATAACAATTATTAAGGTTTAAAACTAATCCCGAAGGGAGATGCAGAGGTAGCGTGCCGACGGCGATCACATTGACCTTGGAACCATTCCCGACGCGCATCGTCACCTCGTCCTTTGCCAGTTTCCGCTTATTCCGCAGCCCCTGCTTTGAGTTACAAATGTGAGCAACTGCACCGGTATCAA
>NW_021170050.1:0-2594 GCF_002162155.2 Triticum dicoccoides
TAATGGAGCATGGTATAGTTGGTACTCCTGGATCTCCAAGTTTCTTTGGTATTCCACCCTTCAAAGTATAATTAGCAAGCATGGTGGAAATTTCAGCTTTCGGTATCTTTATTTTATTTGTAACAATTTCTTTCATATACTTAACATAAGGATTCATTTTAAGCATATCATTCAAACGCATACGCAAGAAGATAGGTCTAATCATTTTAGCCAAGCGCTCAAAATCCTCGTCATCCTTTTTCTTGGATGGTTTAGGAGGAAAAGGCATGGGTTTCTGAACCCATGGTTCTCTTTCTTTACCGTGCTTCCTAGCAACAAAGTCTCTCTTATCATAACATTGATTCTTTGATTGTGTGTTATCAAGATCAACATCAGGTTCAATTTCTACATCATTATTATTGCTAGGTTGAGCATCAACATGAACATCATTATTAACATTATCAGTAGGTTGATGCTCATTACCAGATTGTGTTTTAGCATCAGAAATAGAAATATCATTGGGATTCTCAGGTGTGTCATCAACAGGTTTACTAGAAGCATGCAAAGTCCTATCATTTTTCGTTTTCTTCCTATTAGAAGGACTAGGTGCATCAATGTTATTTCTCTGAGAATCTTGCTCAATTCTCTTAGGATGACCCTCAGGATACAAAGGTTCCTGAGTCATTTTACCACCTCTAGTCATAACTCTAACAACATTATCATTCTTTTTACTATTCAATTCATTAAGAAAATCATTCCGAGCGTTAAGTACTTGTTCTACTTGAGTGGTAACAATAGAAGCATGTTTATGAATAAGTTTAAGTTCACCTTTAATATTAGCCATATAATCACCCAAGTGTTCAAGCATATCAGCATTGCGTTTTAATCCCCTACCAAAATAAGCATTGAAGTTTTCTTGTTTGACCATAAAGTTATCAAACTGTTCCAAGCATGGGCTAGCAAACTTAGTAAATGGGATTTCATCTTTATCATATCTATAGAGAGAATTTACCTTTAATACCTGTGTCGGGTTATCAAGACCATGTACTTCTTCAACAGGCGGTAAATTAACACCATGTATTTCTTCAATAGGGGGTAAATTCTTAACATCTTCAGCTTTAATACGTTTTTCTTTCATAGATTTGTTTGCTTCTTGCATATCTTCAGGACTGAGAAATATAATACCCCTTTTCTTCGGAGTTACCTTAGGAGTTAGTTCAGGAATTGGGCCAGGAATTGGATCAGGAAGTGTCCAATTATTTTCATTAGTCAACATATTATTCAATAGAATTTGAGCTTCATCTGTTGTTCTTTCCCTAAAAACACAACTAGCACAACTATCCAGGTGGTCTCTGGAAGCATCAGTTAGTCCATTATAAAAGATATCAAGTATTTCATTTTTCTTAAGAGGATGATCAGGCAAAGCATTAAGTAATTGGAGAAGCCTCCCCCAAGATTGTGGGAGACTCTCTTCTTCAATTTGCACAAAATTATTTATTTCCCTTAAAGCAACTTGTTTCTTATGAGCAGGGAAATATTTAGCAGAGAAGTAATAAATCATATCCTGGGGATTACGCACACAACCAGGATCAAGAGAATTAAACCATATCTTAGCATCACCCTTTAAGGAGAACCGAAATATCTTAAGGATATAATAATAGCGAGTTTTCTCATCATTAGTGAATAGGGTGGCTATATCATTTAATTTAGTAAGATGTGCCAGAACAGTTTCAGATTCATAGCCATAGAAAGGATCAGATTCAACCATAGTAATTATCTCAGGATCAACAGAGAAATCATAATCCTTTATCAGTAACAATGATAGGTGAAGTAGCTGAAGCAGGATCATAGTTCATTCTAGCATTCAAAGTTTTTTGTTTCAGCTTAGCTAATATTTTCTTAAGATCACTCCTATCATTGCAAGAAAGAATATCTCTAGCAGTTTCTTCATCCATAACATAACCCTCAGGAACAATAGGCAATTCATATCTAGGGGGAGAATCTTCATCATCACTTTCATCAATATTATCAGTTTCAGTAATTTCATTCTCGCTAGACCTAGCAAGTTGTTCTTCAAGAAATTCACCAAGTGGCACAGTAGTATCAAGCATAGAAGTAGTTTCATCATAAGTATCATGCATAGCAGAAGTGACATCATCAATAACATGTGACATATCAGAATTAATAGCAGAAGTAGGTTTAGGTGTCGCAAGCTTACTCAAAAGAGATGGTGATTCAAGTGCAGAGCTAGATGGCAGTTCCTTACCTCCCTCGTAGTTGAGGGATAATTTTTGGTTCTTGGATCTTTCAAGTTCTTCATTATGATAAACAGATATAAATCCCAATTGACTCAAAGAATAGAGCTATACTCCCCGGCAACGGCGCCAGAAAATAGTCTTGATAACCCACAAGTATAGGGGATCGCAACCATTTTCGATGGTAGAGTATTCAACCCAAATTTATTGATTCGACACAAGGGGAGCCAAAGAATATTCTCAAGTATTAGCAGTTGAGTTGTCAATTCAACCACACCTGGAAACTTAATATCTACAGCAAAGTGTTTAGTAGCAAAGTAATGTGATTGTAGTGGTAAGGGTGGTAAAAGGTAACAGTAG
>NW_021170051.1:0-1622 GCF_002162155.2 Triticum dicoccoides
TCGTCAAGTCATAGCTCCTGCCGATGTGACCGGTCAACTTCAATGTGGTGAGTTGCAGCCAGATCCTCTTGGTGAAGAAATGGTGTACCACCTTGGTACGGTTCCTGATGGTCGATGTCCATGGAGGGGAGGGGATGGGACTGCAAAAAGCTGGCACCAGGTAAATTTGTCTCGTGAAGTGTGCATAGTTACTTCAACATATGCTTTATTTCGAGTGATATACAATGCTTAACCCTGCTTGATATTTCGGCCTCCCAACTGGCGCTATTCAATCTTGTATTGGGTGCCAATTTAGCAAACTGAAATCTACTTGATCATGAAACAAACTGGAAATCATGATCTACTTGGGCATGCCTTGGTTCACTTACTTTTACCCAAATAACAATTTTAATTGCGGTTGACTAAAAGCAACTAGATCGTGCTAATGCTCAGTTGTTTATCTTGACAAACCTAGAATCCAAGGCATGCACTGTGATATGTTTCTGCAGTTGATGATCCACTAATAATATAAACTGACATGTTGTAGAAGTGAAGACATGGGGCCCCAAATATTGACATTTAGGGGGAAAGTAGAGTATTTTAACATATCTTGGTTTGTCCTAAACCTTGATATTTCGTCTGATGCTTATGATTCTATTCCACGCAAGGCCGAGAAAGCATACTTTAAAGCTAAGCACGAGATGTTGTAACAAAATAGGCTTAATAGATGTGCTACGCAATTTTAACTTGTCCTTCAAAATAAGGAATAACTTGGTGCTGACAATGACATGCTAATTTATAGGAGTATTGTATGTTGGTGCTTGGTTGCTCTTTCACTGGAAGAAAATTTTCTGATCTATTTGACAAAATTGCTCTATAATCTTATCATTGTCAAGACCTGGAACTCATTTTTTTCTGCCTTTGAACTGCTCTCCATACCTGTAAATATTTGGACTGGGAAATGGATCTCAGCCTTCAACTGACAAAGACGGGTATAATTTTTTGTGAAAGGTAAGTCCTTGCCTTCAAGTTTGCATGTTATGTGTATTGACTTCTGTTAGAATAAACTTTGTATATCGTAAGGATATACTGCTATATTTTCCTATAAACAACTACTCCTATTTTGGCAAGCAAAAAAATCGGAATGCCATCAAATCAGTAGGAGACTTGCATATCCAATTTTAAGTGTTTCTTTCGTAGTTTCCAGAACATTTTTGTGTTTATTTTCTGCATTCTGAAATCTAGCTTGCAGCAAACTCATATTTTACCAATGCAATAATATGCAGTACTGATACTGCTACCACATAAAGTGTGCTCTATTGGAAACAACTGCATTGGTGTCTTGTGTCACGGTTATGTACAAACCTTTGCCCTTTGAGTAAAGGTGCATTTTGGCACTCAAAACTACAAAATTTCTCATGTTTATTTTATACTGTCAAAATATTAACTCATTGTCCTAGGGTTGAGGCCTTCCCACTTCCATCTCAAATATCTTACAATTTTTGTAATTACTATCAGTTCCTATCTTTGGTTGGTTAAATAAATATAATTTAACTGCATTTTACTCCAATCATAATTTATAGAATTTAGTGTAGTAAGAATCACTCCAAGGTTACTTTTAAAGCTGATTGGAACACTACATC
>NW_021170052.1:0-1109 GCF_002162155.2 Triticum dicoccoides
GTGACATTTCCCCGAAGGGACAGACACAGGAACGAAGAAGGACACATGCCGGCCAGCCTAAGTGTTCCGGAGCAGTAGCAAGCTACCATGGCTCGGTGGAAACACTAGGAGACATTTCCCGGTAAGAGAGGCTACCAAGGATAAACAACTAGGTTGTCAGATCCCACACATACCAAGCATTTCAATAACATACACACAATATGCTCGATATGTGCAAATACAACATGGCATCACAACATGACTCTACAACTCAAGTATTTTAATCAATAGGCTCCGAGGAGCGAGATATTACAAACATGGGTCTCATGACCCAACAATCAGAGCATACAAGTCAAAGCACAAGCGGAAGCTATCATGTCTGAGTACAGACATCTATAAATGAAAAAGGCTGAGAAGCCTGACTATCTACCAAATCCTGCCGAGGGCACAAGATCGTAGCTGAGGTAACAAGCTAAACGTCAAAGTCCACGTGGAACTACTAGTGAGACCGAAGTCTCTCTGCAAAACATAAAATAGGCAAACGTGAGTACAAATGTACCCAGCAAGACTTACATCAGAACTAACTACATATGCATCATTATCAACAAAGGGGTGGTGGGGTTTAACTGCAGCAAGCCAGCTTTGACTCGGTGGCTATCCTAAACTACGACTGCAAGCAACTCTTTTGAGGTGGCGCACACGAGTCCACATATTCACCATATCAATACACCACTATGGATCCGCTCCCGTCTCCCTACGAGAACGCCAACCATAGCACTCACGCTTATCTTGCGTCTTTTAGGGTATCCACTTTCACTTGTCTATGAACTGATATAAGCAACCCAGAAGTCCTTTTCCGCGGACACGGCTATTCGAATAGATGATGTTAACCCTGCAGGGGTGTACTTCTTCATACATGTTTCCACCACTTAGCGTCTGCACACGACATGTGCTCGGCAGACTTCAAGCGAAAGCCGACGTGGGTGTAGACCACGACCTACCTAAACACTCAAGTCTCTAGTCCAGGTTTATCGCCTATTCGGGTTCCATCCATGAGGAGATCCGGCCGGAGTTTCGCTCACAGCCCCAAACGATGTGAACAGGGTTCCGTGACACCAAACGGGCGCCCG
>NW_021170053.1:0-1142 GCF_002162155.2 Triticum dicoccoides
TAATGCCTCTACAATCAACACACATACGTGATGTACCATCCTTTTTCGGCACTAGAATAATAGGAACAGCACAAGGACTAAGGGATTCGCGTATATAACCTTTGTCGAGAAGCTCTTGTACTTGACGCATAATCTCCTTCGTCTCCTCTGGATTGGTACGGTATGGTGCACGGTTTGGCAGTGAAGCACCGGGAATTAAGTCAATCTGATGCTCAATCCCTCGAATAGGCGGTAATCCCGGTGGCACGTCTTGTGGAAAAACGTCAGCGAACTCCTGCAAAATGTTAGTGACAGCAGGAGGCAAAGAGGAAGGCACGTCCTTGAATGAAAATAATGCCTCTTTGCACACAAAAGCATAGCAAACAGATTTGCTGAAATCTAGCTCATCAATATCAGATTTGGTGGCAAATAAACATGCACTTTTCAATTTAATTTCAGAAGCAACACTAGATGGTTTATTATTCGGCTTCATTTGTTGCTCAAATTCTTTTGCCACAATCTGATTTTCACTCTTATTCTTCTCCTGTTGTGCTTTATTAGCTCTATTAATATCATCTTTCAAAATGGAATCAGGAGTGATAGGAAGCAAAGTAATATTTTTATCCTTATGAACAAGAGTATAGTGATTGTTTCTACCATGGTGTACAGAATTTTTATCAAATTGCCATGGTCTACCAAGTAATAAGGAACATGCTTGCATAGGTACCACATCACAATCAACATAATCAGCATATGTAGAGATACTAAAATGCACATGAACAATACGTGTTACCTTAACCTTGCCGCTGTTGTTGAACCATTGGATGTAGTAAGGATGTGGATGTGGTCTTGTGGTGAGAGAAAGCTTCTCCACCATCTCCATGCTAGCCAAGTTGTTGCAGCTCCCTCCGTCTATTATGACGCGCACAGAACGTTCCTTCACAACTCCCTTGGTATGGAACAAATTGTGCCTCTGATTTTGCTCAGCTTGTGTGACCTGCACACTCAAAACACGTTGAGCAACTAAACATTCATACCTGTCAGCGTCTTCAGGAGCCATGTATTGCGTCTCATGATCAGAATCATCTCCACCATGTTCTTCACGTGTAATAAGAGCCAATGTCTCCTCATCATAGTCACTAGCGGACTCATATCCACCATCC
>NW_021170054.1:0-2190 GCF_002162155.2 Triticum dicoccoides
CTTTACCATCATCTTGGCCCCCCCTATATCTAATTCCTGGCTCCGCCCATGGTAATCGATAATTAAGTTTGAAGTCAACGGGGTGAGGGAGCAACCCTGGCTAATAGCTCCACTACAACGGACGGGTAATCAATGATGAGTTGCTCAAAGCCCTCGCTCTTGAGAATTGCTTTGAGATTGCCTCTAGGAGGAGCAAGGAAATCGTAGCATGCGTCCTTGAGCGCGTGACAGCCATGCCGGTGAGCCATCTCCAGCGTAGTCGCCACTGTGGTTGCGTTGATATGTCTGCGTAGCTTCTCCTCGCAGATGGACTTGAGCCTCTGGAGGTGGTACCTGTCGGCGGCCACAAGCAGATGTTGAGTCATGGCGATTCTGTCACCCTCGTCAACGACATGAGGTGGCAGCTGCAGGTTGCCTCTGTAGATGAAGCCGAGCATGGCCTCCAGCACCCGAGGCTCCATGTCGTGGATCCGAACTGAAGGGGCGGTGTTCTCCCTCATCGACTCCGTGAACAAGGCAGCGAACACCGGCGACTGAGCGGCGAGGAAACGCCTGTGTGCCCGGAAGGTCCCGTCGCCGACCTCAAGGGCCACGTCAGTGGGCACCTCGTCCGAGAAGCCGCGGACTAGAGTCTCGTGCACGTCGGCGGGTACATGAGTTGGAGTCGGACTGCTTGGCTCGTTTGGCGGCAGCTAGACGGTGGTCTCGGTGATGATCATGGGCACGGAGAATTTGCACCGGACGGTGAAGGCATCGTCCTTGAGGTAAGCCGAGTGCTCCAGGACCGTTGACCCGATGAGTCCGGCCGTTTCGTTGGCTGATGGTTCGCCGACGGTCGTGTGGTGGTAGATGCTGTAGCCTTGTACTGGATTGCCGTCCGGGCCGAGCAAGGAAATATTATAGCCCACTGGCACTTTGTATTGGCCGTTGTCGCGGTCATCATGGTATAGCAAGAATGTTACACATCCCCTGTCGAATGAGCAGGAGCCGTTAGGGTAGTACCGCAGGTACCAGCGACGGCCTCCGGCAAGGAAGTTGGCTGATTTGATGTACGTGCCGTGGGCATAAATGATTTTGGTGGCCGAGTACCCACTTATCGCCACATCGTGGGACGCCCGGACGGCCTTTGCAACGATAGCAGACGCACTACTGTGCGACGCCATGCCGCCGGATGGTTAAATTCAGCGAATCCTGAATCCCTAGCGGAGCCCGCCTCTGCGTGTTAGTACAAGGCTACGATCACCCCATCTTATAAAGGGCCAGCTGACTCCGGCTCGTAGAAGTACAACCTGGGCTGTGTATTGCCTCTCTACGTACACGGAATCTTCTAGTAACAACTAGCACTTGTAGCCGGACTCTGCTACAGCTTTTTTTTTTAACATCGGACTTTGTTAGGATTACCTAACAATCTTTCCCTAATCTTAACTCTTGTCTTCTGTGATTCTCCGATCTTGATTCGTTGATGATTCACCCTTGTCGACTTATCAGCTCGCACCACGACAAGTCAAATTGACGACCTTGATTGCTGCCAACAATCTCCCCTCCAATTTTGACTTGACGAATTTACGAACCACATCAAATATATCTTGGACTACTCAGTCTAGTTAGTAACCTGTGGGATGAGCTCTTTATGGTACGCTGCGACAAATATGGGTCGTCCAATGAAATCACGAGCAGTATAGCTTGCACTGCTTGGTGCTTGTCCTCCAGTATACATGTCATAACGGTATTTTGGGTAGAAAAAGTTTATGCCGGTCCGCCAGGCGAAGGCCATCTATGGCGGATCAAGAGGCTGCAGAGCTAGGCCTCTCTTTCTCGCCATCTATGTTGCGTGGTACTCTCCAGTCTCTCCCTCCTCCTCTTCCTCACGCCGCGAGGAGCTCGAGGAAGACTCGCCGCTAAGGACGCCACTACTCCCCAGGGACCTGACGTGTTTCAGGACCGGTCGGCGCTCACCCGTGACTGCTCTTGCCTTGTCTTTGTCTCCACGGAGGTCCCTGCCGGCGTCCCGCCGGAGCTGTGCACCCGTCTACTCCGGCGACCTCCGTTCGGCAGCTCGTGCAGCCTCAACCCGGCTTGACCACCGCCGCCTCTCCAGGCGGGGACGGCTGGTCTGATGAAGCTGCACGACCTCCGAACTCAGCCTGGACACGGTCCGGTCCGGTCCGGTCCCGGTCCGAGCCGGCGTTT
>NW_021170055.1:0-1298 GCF_002162155.2 Triticum dicoccoides
GGTGCAATCCTTCTTGCACTTGAAGTAGCTGTCGAACTCCCAGATGGAATTCACAATCCAGAGGAAAAGCTTTCGACTCATCCGATAACGGCGCCGAAATGTTTTCTCACCATGCAATGGAGCATCGGCGAAGTAGTTCGAGTAGAGCATGCAGTAGCCTTCCAGAAGATGCCGGTTCTTCGCTTTCACCCGCCCAAGCGCCGAGCCACCTCGCCGCGGCTTTTCACTGCTCGCGAGCAGGCCGGCGAGGGCGGCGAGCACCATGAGATGCTCCTGCTCCTGGACGTCGGCTTCGGCTTCCTCATCCAGCAACGTCGCGAGCGCCTCCTCATCTTCGGAGTCCATCGCCGGGCCGGGCAATTCACCGAACCCCTTATGGGCCAGGTGGGCCAAGCCAGCCGGTGTACAGGCCATGCGCGGCCGGAACGCCAAAAAAGGTGCCCGGACGGTGACGAAGAGGCTGCCTCGGCGAAACCCCTTCTTTTTCCCGGCAGGAGATGGTCTCCCAAGCTGCGGTGGACGGTGCTGGGATAGGCAGGGTGGCGACTGAGCGCGGGGGGTAGGAGGCGAATCTGGGCGGGTGGCTTGACTTTTCGCCTGCCAATGTGGCCCCAGGGACGCTTTGCCCTTGCGCCGGAGCCCCCGAGCGCCCCCCAGTATGCCGGGTTCGGACTGCGAGCGTCGGGCGCAAAAACGGGCCGAGCCGGCGGAATTCGGCGTCCTGGGGGCGCGACTGGGCCGTTTTTTCAGCGCCGGCGCAAAAAACGCCTAGGGAGGCCGTTCTGGGGGCGCGACTGGAGATGCTCTAACGTGCTGAGACAAGCAGGTGCTTTTTTCGATAATGGACATTTCATTAAATTGGTATATCAAGATGATACAATCACATCAAAAGAAAGCCCAGCCTCTGCATAGCTTGATGCACACAGCCAATAAGTCCAACTGACCCAAAAATAAATATCGTTTTACAGCTAAAATAATAAATCAGTCCAGCCTATGGTGTGGCAGATCCTATCCAAAGATCACACCGCCATCCATGGGGGAGAAAACCTTCCTGGTCGTATGCTCCAGCCGTGTAGACGCCATCATAAAAAGATCCATGTCCTCCAACCTCTGCAGGATAGACCAAGTACAGAGCTATCACATACATACATGAATAACCTGCATAAAAGATGTTACTCAAAACAAAAACATGCATAAAAGATGAGACACATTTATTATTAAAAACCACATCATTCCTGGTAAGCCACAATGCCCAGCAAAGGGCAACAGCCCCCACAAGAATATGTGCAGAAAATTAT
>NW_021170056.1:0-960 GCF_002162155.2 Triticum dicoccoides
AGTTGTGTATGGTTTCCTACCTCGTGCACCTATTGATTTGTTGCCTCTTCCATCTTCGGAGAAGGTTAATTTTGATGCTAAACAACGTGCTGAATTGATTTTAAAAATGCATGAGTTAACTAAGGAAAACATTGAGCGTATGAATGCTAAATATAAACTTGCTGGAGATAAGGGTAGAAAACATGTTGTGTTTGCACCTGGAGATCTTGTTTGGTTACATTTGCGTAAGGATAGATTTCCTGATTTGCGCAAATCAAAGTTAATGCCACGTGCTGATGGTCCCTTTAAGGTGTTAGAGAAAATAAATGATAATGCATATAAACTTGAGCTGCCTGCAGATTTTGGGGTTAGTCCCACTTTTAACATTGCAGATTTGAAGCCTTATTTGGGTGAGGAAGATGAACTTCCGTCGAGGACGGCTTCATTTCAAGAAGGGGAGGATGATGAGGACATCAATACAATTGTTACAGCCACAGCCCCTGCTGCTATACATACTGGACCAATTACTAGAGCTCGTGCACGCCAACTAAATTACCAGGTACTTTCGTTTCTTGGTAATGATTCTAATGATCATGAGAATATGATGCTGCCTAAATTGGATACATTTGTTTTGCTTACAAATGAAGGGCCTAGCTTGGAGAAGGATGGACATTGGAGCAAGAACAAGCATGGAGATGATGGCATGCGCAAGGGGAACAAGAACGGAGTTACAAGTGATGATTTCAGGACTTTGAAGCCACCATAATGGGTGCATGAAGCCTTGGACGAAATATACAAGATGCCACTTCATAAATTTCGTCCCGAGGCTATTTTAGGTGCTGCGTCACCTTATTATTGGGCCAGGCCCATGTAATTTCGAAATACATAAGTATAGGCTATTTTTAGAGTCCGTATGTGTGGGGAAACAAGAGATAGGGTTGATTTCGGACCCCTCCACCAAGGGCCACGGAATTCCCCCCC
>NW_021170057.1:0-3937 GCF_002162155.2 Triticum dicoccoides
CCTCCGAGGCTGCCATGTACTCCGCTTCACATGTAGATCCCGCCACGACGCTTTGCTTGCAACTGCACCAGCTTACTGCCCCACCATTCAAAATATACACGTATCCGGTTTGTGACTTAGAGTCATCCAGATCTGTGTCGAAGCTAGCATCGACGTAACCCTTTACGACGAGCTCTTCGTCACCTCCATAAACGAGAAACATTTCCTTAGTCCTTTTCAGGTACTTCAGGATATTCTTGACCGCTGTCCAGTGTTCCTTGCCGGGATTACTTTGGTACCTTCCTACCAAACTTACGGCAAGGTTTACATCAGGTCTGGTACACAGCATGGCATACATAATAGAACCTATGGCTGAGGCATAGGGGATGACGCTCATCTCTTCTATATCTTCTGCCGTGGTCGGACATTGAGCTGAGCTCAATTTCATACCTTGCAACACAGGCAAGAACCCCTTCTTGGATTGATCCATATTTAACTTCTTCAATATCTTATCAAGGTATGTGCTTTGTGAAAGACCTATGAGGCGTCTTGATCTATAGATTTTGATGCCTAATATATAAGCAGCTTCTCCAAGGTCCTTCATTGAAAAACTTTTATTCAAGTAGGCCTTGATGCTGTCCAAGAGTTCTATATCATTTCCCATCAAAAGTATGTCATCTACATATAATATGAGAAATGCTACAGAGCTCCCACTCACTTTCTTGTAAACGCAGGCTTCTCCATAAGTCTGTGTAAACCCAAACGCTTTGATCATCTCATCAAAGCGAATGTTCCAACTCCGAGATGCTTGCACCAGCCCATAAATCGAGCGTTGGAGCTTGCACACTTTGTCAGCATTCTTAGGATCGACAAAACCTTCCGGCTGTATCATATACAATTCTTCCTTAAGGAAACCATTAAGGAATGCCGTTTTGACGTCCATTTGCCATATTTCGTAATCATAGAATGCGGCAATTGCTAACATGATTCGAACGGACTTCAGCTTCGCTACCGGTGAGAAAGTCTCGTCGTAGTCAACCCCTTGAACTTGTCGATAACCCTTAGCGACAAGCCGAGCTTTATAGATGGTCACATTACCATCCGCGTCTGTCTTCCTCTTAAAGATCCATTTATTTTCTATGGCTCGCCGCTCAACGGGCAAGTCAGTCAAAGTCCATACTTTGTTTTCATACATGGATCCTATCTCGGATTTCATGGCTTCCAGCCATTTGTCGGAATCTGGGCCCGCCATCGCTTCTTCATAGTTCGAAGGTTCACCATTGTCTAATAGCATGATTTCCAAGACAGGGTTGCCGTACCACTCTGGTGCGGAACGTATCCTTGTGGACCTTCGAATTTCAGTAGGGGCTTGATCAGAAGTATCTTGATCATTTTCATTAACTTCCTCTCTAGTCGGTGTAGGCACCTCAGGAACATTTTCTTGAGTTGCGCCATTTTCCGGTTCAAGAGGTAATACTTCATCAAGCTCTACTTTCCTCCCACTTACTTCTTTCGAGAGAAACTCTTTCTCCAGAAAGGACCCATTCTTGGCAACAAAGATCTTGCCTTCGGATCTGAGGTAGAAGGTGTACCCAATAGTTTCTTTTGGGTATCCTATGAAGACGCATTTTTCCGACTTGGGTTCGAGCTTTTCAGGTTGAAGTTTCTTGACATAAGCATCGCATCCCCAAACTTTTAGAAACGACAGCTTAGGTTTCTTCCCAAACCATAATTCATACGGTGTCGTCTCAACGGATTTCGACGGAGCCCTATTTAAAGTGAATGCGGCAGTCTCTAAAGCATAGCCCCAAAAAGAAAGCGGTAAATCGGTAAGAGACATATAGATCGCACCATATCTAACAGAGTGCGATTACGACGTTCGGACACACCATTACGCTGAGGTGTTCCAGGCGGCGTGAGTTGTGAAACTATTCCACATTTTCTTAAGTGTGCCCCAAACTCGTGACTCAAGTATTCTCCTCCACGATCTGATCGTAGAAACTTGATTTTCCTGTCACGTTGATTTTCAACCTCACTCTGAAATTCCTTGAACTTTTCAAAGGTTTCAGACTTGTGTTTCATTAAGTAGATATACCCATACCTACTTAAATCATCAGTGAGGGTGAGAACATAACGATAGCCACCGCGAGCCTCAACACTCATCGGACCGCACACATCAGTATGTATGATTTCCAATAAGTCGGTTGCTCGCTCCATTGTTCCTGAGAACGGAGTCTTGGTCATTTTACCCATAAGGCATGGTTCGCACGTGTCAAATGATTCATAATCAAGAGACTCTAAAAGTCCATCAGCATGGAGCTTCTTCATGCGTTTGACACCTATGTGACCAAGGAGGCAGTGCCACAAGTATGTGGGACTATCATTATCAACCTTACTTCTTTTGGTACTCACATTATGAACATGTGTAGCATCACGTTCGAGATTCATAAAGAATAAACCATTCACCATAGGAGCATGACCATAAAACATATCTCTCATAAAAATGGAACAACCATTATTCTCAGATTTAAAGCCATCTCGAATTAAACGAGATCCCGATACAATGTTCATGCTCAAAGCTGGCACTAAATAACAATTATTAAGGTTTAAAACTAATCCCGAAGGGAGATGCAGAGGTAGCGTGCCGACGGCGATCACATTGACCTTGGAACCATTCCCGACGCGCATCGTCACCTCGTCCTTTGCCAGTTTCCGCTTATTCCGCAGCCCCTGCTTTGAGTTACAAATGTGAGCAACTGCACCGGTATCAAATACCCAGGAGCCACTACGGGCACTAGTAAGGTACACATCAATTACATGTATATCACATATACCTTTTGTTTTGCCGGCCTTCTTATCCGCTAAGTACTTAGGGCAGTTCCGCTTCCAGTGACCGCTTCCCTTGCAATAAAAGCACTCAGTCTCGGGCTTGGGTCCATTCTTTGGCTTCTTCCCGGCAGCTTGCTTGCCGGGCGCGGCAACCTCCTTGCCGTCCTTCTTGAAGTTCTTTTTACGCTTGCCTTTCTTGAACTTAGTGGTTTTATTGACCATCAACACTTGATGTTCCTTCCTGACTTCTACCTCTGCTGATTTCAGCATAGCAAATACTTCAGGAATGGTCTTTTCCATCCCCTGCATATTGAAGTTCATCACAAAGCTCTTGTAGCTTGGTGGAAGCGACTGGAGGATTCTGTCAATGACCGCATCATCCGGGAGATTAACTCCCAGCTGAGTCAAGCGGTTATGCAACCCAGACATAGTGAGTATGTGCTCACTGACAGAACTGTTTTCCTCCATCTTACAGCTGAAGAATTTGTCGGAGACTTCATATCTCTCGACCTGGGCATGAGCTTGGAAAACCATTTTCAGCTCTTCGAACATCTCATATGCTCCATGTCTCTCAAAACGCTTTTGGAGCCCCGTCTCTAGGCTGTAAAGCATGCCGCACTGAACGAGGGAGTAGTCATCGAAACGTGCCTGCCAAGCGTTCATAACATCTTGTTCTGCAGGGAGAACGGGTGCGTCACCAAGCGGTGCTTGTAGGACATAATCTTTCTTGGCAGCTATGAGGATGATCCTCAGGTTCCGGACCCAGTCCGTATAGTTGCTGCCATCGTCTTTCAGCTTAGTTTTCTCTAGGAACACGTTGAAGTTGAGGACTACGTTGGCCATTTGATCTACAAGACATATTGCAAAGATTTTAGACTAAGTTCATGATAATTAAGTTCAACTAATCAAATTATTAGTGAACTCCCACTTAGATTAGACATCCCTCTAGTCATCTAAGTATTACATGATCCGAGTTAAACTAGACCGTGTCCGATCATCACGTGAGACGGACTAGTCAACATCGGTGAACATCTTCATGTTGATCGTATCTTCTATACGACTCATGCTCGACCTTTCGGTCTTCTGTGTTCCGAGGCCATGTCTGTACATGCTAGGCTCGTCAAGTCAA
>NW_021170058.1:0-859 GCF_002162155.2 Triticum dicoccoides
GTTGATGACCGACACGTAGACGCATCCCAGGGTTTGTTAATGGTGGTAATCACTCCGGGACCCCAAAACAGTGAGTAATAGTCCATGAAACCGGCCAGCATCGGCCAAAGCTGCCAGTATTGATGACCGACATGTAAGCGCACCCTTGGGTTGACTAACTATGGAAATCGCTTCGGGACCCCAAATCGGTGAGTAATAATCCAAGAGATGGGCCAGAATCGGCCAAAACTGCGAGTGTTGATGACCAACACGTAAACGCATCACAGGGTTTGTTAATCGTGGAAATCACTCTCGGACCCCAAAACAGTGAGTAATATCGATGAAACAGGCCAGAATCGGCCAAAACTAGCAGTATTGATGACCGACACGTAAACACATCCCAGGGTTTGTTAATCGTGGAAATTACTTCGGGACCCAAAAACAACGAGTAATAGTCCTTGAAACGTGCCCGAATAGGCCAAAACTGCCACTGTTGATGACCGAGACGTAAACGCATCCCAGGGTTTGTTGATAGTGGAAATCACTCTCCAACCCCAAAACAGTGCGTAATAGTCCATGAAACGGGCCAGAATCGGCCAAAACTGCCAGTGTTGATGACCAACACGTAGATGCATTTCAGGGTTTGTTAATCGTGGTAATAACTCTGGGACCCCAAAACAGTGAGTAATAGTCCATGAAACGGGCTAGAATCGGCCAAAACTACCAGTGTTGATGACCGAGACGTAAACGCATCCCAGGATTTGTTAATCATGGAAATCACTCTGGGACCCCAAAACAGTGACTAATAGTTCATGAAACGGGCCAGAATCGGCCAAAACTGCGAGTGTTGATGACCGACACATAGACGCGTCCCAGGGTT
>NW_021170059.1:0-1788 GCF_002162155.2 Triticum dicoccoides
AATTTACCTCCTATTGAAGAAATACACGATCTTAATTTACTGCCTGTTGAAGAAACATATGATCTTAATCCTTCACCTATTGAAGAAACTCATGGTCTTGATAACCCGACACAGGTAGTAAAGGTAAATTCTCTCTATAGATATGATAAAGCTGAAATCCCATTTACTAAGTTTGCTAGCTAGATGAGTTTGATAAATTTATGGTTAAGCAAGAAGACTTCAATGCTTATTTTGGCAGACAATTGAAATACAATTCAAATATGCTTGAACGCTTGAGTGATTATATGGCTAATGTTAAAGGTGAACCTAAACTTATTAGTAAACATGCTTCTATGGTTACCACTCAAGTAGAACAAGTACTTAAAGCTCAAAATGATTTGCTTAATGAATTGAATAGTAATAATAATGATTATGCTGTTAGAGTGGCTACTAGAACTGGTAGAATGACTCAGGAACCTTTGTATCCTGAAGTCCACCCTAAGAGAATTGAGCAAAATTCTCAGAGAAATAATATAGATGCACCTAGTCCTTCTAAAAGGAAGAAAAAGAAAAATGATAGGACTTTGCATGCTTCTAGTGAACCTATTGCCGAAACACCTGAGAATCCAAATGATATTTCTATTTCTGATGCTGAAACACAATCTGGTAATGAACCTGAAACTAGTGATAATGTTAATAAAAATGTTCATGATGATTCTAAACCTAGTAATGACAATGATGTAGAAATTGAACCTGCTGTTGATCTTGATAACCCACAATCAAAGAATCAACGTTATGATAAGAAAGACTTTGTTGCTAGGAAACATGGTAAAGAAAGAGAACCATGGGTTCAGAAACCCATGTCTTTTCCTCCCAAACCATCCAAGAAAAAGGACGATGAGGATTTTGAGCGCTTTGCTGAAATGATTAGACCTATCTTTTTGCGTATGCGGTTAACTGATATGCTCAAAATGAATCCTTATACTAAGTACATGAAAGAAATTGTCACTAATAAAAGAAAGATACCGGAAGCCGAAATTTGCACCATGCTTGCTAATTATACTTTTAAGGGTGGAATACCAAAGAAACATGGAGATCCAGGAGTACCCACTATACCATGCTCCATTAAAAGAAATTATGTTAAAACTGCTTTATGTGATCTTGGAGCCGGTGTTAGTGTTATGCCTCTCTCTTTATATCGTAGACTTGATTTGAATAAGTTGACACCTACTGAAATATCTTTGCAAATGGCTGATAAATCAACTGCTATACCTGTCGGTATTTGTGAGGATGTGCCTGTCGTAGTCGCAAACATTACTATTTTAACGGACTTTGTTATTCTTGATATTCTCGAGGACGATAGTATGTCTATTATTTTTGGAAGACCCTTTTTGAGTACTACAGGGGTTGTTATTGATTGCACTAAATGCAATGTCACTTTTCATGTTAATGGTAATGAGCATACGGTACACTTTCCAAGGAAACAACCTCAAGTTCATAGTATCTACTCTATTGGAAAAATTCCATCAATTATATTTGGAGGTTTTGAATTTCCTCTTCACTACAAAAAAATACACTTTCGTGATGATACGTGTTTGTCACAGTAGGTCGCATTTTCTGTCATGCATGTACATCCATGACGATTTTATGACAGAATCAAGATAGTCATACCTGTGCTGTCGTAGAAGTGTTCCATGACATTACCAAAATTATCATCACGAAAGTGTCCACTTCCATGATGATAAATCCCGCGTCATAGAAGAACTTTTGTCAAGGGTGACCAACACGTGGCATCCACCATAACGGAAC
>NW_021170060.1:0-848 GCF_002162155.2 Triticum dicoccoides
GTCAATCCCGCTGGTCGCTTGCAAGTCCCTTCAAACGTTCTGACGAACACTCGGGACATATCTTCCCAAGTGTAAATGCTGCTAGGAGGTAATTGAGTCAACCATGCCCTGGCAGAACCTTCCAACATGAGGGGCAAATGCTTCATGGCCACCTCGTCGTTCCCACCACCGATCTGAACTGCCACTCGGTAGTCTTCAAGCCAAGTTTCAGGCTTAGACTCACCAGTGAACTTGCTGACTCCTGTTGCCAACCTGAAATTGGGGGGGATAACTGCGGCTCTGATAGCTCTGCTGAAACATTCAGGACCAGAAACATGTACTCGACTGCTCGTGGGTACACCTCTGTCGAGTGCGCCACGATGGGCTCTGTTCCGGTCGACCAACCCTTGCACGATAATGGATCGCGCGTCGAAGCCTGGCTCTCTGGGGTCAACTGGAACCCTATGCCCTGTACTGTACTGACGCCTATCATCTGGCTGCCGAGGAGCGTAAGACCCACCCCTCGGAGGGGAATAGGGCACTCGACGCCTATCATCTCGGTCGAGTCTGTCGCCATATTGATCTCGCCGATTCTCACGCCCTTCGCGCCGCGGAGGCGATTTGGGGCTGTGAGCCGACTGAACCGTATTCACAGTGACAGATCGACTGTGAATTCTGTTGCGCGACTGAGACACGGCTGAATTCTGATCTCCTGCTGCCCGGAGCAGATCCCTGATTTGCAGCAAACCTCTGCCAGCTTCCGACTGCGAAGGCTGAATGGACTCTGCTATACGGGTCGCAGCTGCTAAATTCTGAATTGGGGTTCGATATACCTGAGTCGGCGGGAAGAATTGACGTCGACTGGTGTC
>NW_021170061.1:0-2296 GCF_002162155.2 Triticum dicoccoides
GTCATGTCCTTCGGTTTAACCAACGCTCCAGCCACCTTTTCTCGGTTAATGAACTCAATCTTCATGGAGTATTTGGACAAATTCGTCGTAGTTTATCTCGATGATATACTCATCTACTCCAAGAATGAGGAAGAACATGCCGAACATCTACGGCTAGTGTTGCAGAAACTTCGAGAGCATCGCCTTTATGCCAAATTTTCTAAATGTGAATTCTGGTTGTCAGAAGTGACCTATCTGGGTCATGTAATATCTGGTAAAGGTATTGCTGTTAACCCTGAGCGAGTTCAAGCCGTCCTTAACTGGACTCCACCCGAATCGGTCAAGCAAGTTCGGAGTTTTCTAGGCTTAGCGAGCTATTGCCGTCGCTTTGTCGAAAACTTCTCCAAAGTTGCTAAACCTTTAACCGAACTCCTCAAGAAAGATAAAAAGTTCGAATGGACTCCACAATGTGGGCACAGCTTTCAGGAACTGAAAAGACGCTTGACTTCTGCTCCCGTACTGGTACCGCCAGATTTCTCTAAGGACTTTGTCATCTACTGCGACGCCTCGCGACAAGGACTAGGTTGCATTCTCATGCAAGATCGACACGTAATTGCCTATGCTTCACGGCAATTGCACCCACATGAGGAGAATTATCCTACTCATGATCTAGAGCTTGCAGCCGTAGTCTATGCGCTTAAGACCTGGCGGCATTACCTCCTCGGTAATCGTTGCGAAATATTCACTGATCACCAAAGTCTGAAGTACATCTTCACCCAACCGGATTTGAATCTCAGGCAAGACGTTGGGTCGAGTTGATCACAGATTTTGACTTAGGAATAACCTACACCCCAGGGAAAGCCAACGTCATGGCTGATGCGCTAAGTCGTAAATCTTATTGTAACAATCTGATGTTACAACAAAGTCAACCGCTTCTCCATGAGGAATTTCGGAAGCTTAACCTTCACATTGTTCCTCAAGGATTTCTTTCCACCTTGGTGGCGAAACCTACTCTTACGGATCAAATTATTGCTGCCCAGAAGCGAGATAAGGGAATAGCTAAGATCAAGGAGAACATTGCTAGCGCAGGTGCTAGTTGTTTCTCCACAAATGATCATGGTGTTGTGTACTTTGAGAACCGTCTAGTGGTTCCCAAGAACCAGCATCTACGGTAGTTGATCCTTAAGGAGGCTCATGAATCCCCTCTCACTATTCATCCCGGTAGTACTAAGATGTATCAGGACCTACGCCAGAGGTTCTGGTGGACTAGGATGAAGAGAGAAATTGCTCAGTATATTGCTAATTGTGACGTCTGTCGTCGTGTAAAAGCAGAGCATCAACGGCCTGCTGGCACCCTTCAACCCTTAGCTATTCCTGAATGGAAATGGGATAAAATTGGTATGGATTTCATTACCGGTTTTCCCAGGACCAAGAGAGGGAATAATGCTATCTTTGTCGTTGTCGATCGTCTTTCCAAAGTAGCCCATTTCTTACCTGTTCGTGAGAGTATAACCGCTAGTCAGCTGGCAGACTTATACATCTCCCGAATAGTGTCTCTCCATGGTGTTCCTTTGGAAATTAACTCGGATCGAGGAAGTCTCTTCACCTCTCAATTTTGGGAAAGTTTCCAAAATGCTATGGGAACCCGTCTCTCCTTTAGCACCGCTTTCCACCCTCAGTCGAGTGGTCAAGTGGAACGCGTCAACCAGATTCTAGAGGACATGCTTCGAGCCTCTGTTATCTCATTCGGGATGGACTGGAAAAAGTGCCTTCCATTTGCCGAATTCGCTTACAACAACAGTTATCAATCTAGCTTGGGTAAAGCCCCTTTTGAAGTTCTCTATGGACGACGGTGTCGAACACCTCTTAACTGGTCAGAGACCGGGGAAAGACAATTCTTTGGCCTGGATATGATTCAGGAAGCAGAAGAACAAGTTCGCATCGTTCGTGAAAAGTTGAAAACAGCCCAATCTCGTCAAAAGAGTCAATATGACCGAAAACATAAGGCTATGACTTTCGAGGTTGACGAGAAGGCTTATCTTCGGGTTACCCCTCTGAAGGGAACCCATCGTTTCGGTATCAAAGGCAAATTGGCTCCTCGTTACATTGGACCTTTTCGCATTCTTGCCAAACGAGGAGAAGTTGCCTACCAGTTGGAACTACCTCCGCATCTCTCCAGAGTCCACGATGTCTTCCACGTTTCTCAACTCAGGCGTTGCTTCTCGGATCCTATCCGTGGAGTGGACCATGAAACGCTTGATCTCCAAGATAATCTTACATACCGAGAGTACCCCATTCGTATCCTCGATCAGGCCGA
>NW_021170062.1:0-2283 GCF_002162155.2 Triticum dicoccoides
TAGGGTGCCTCGGTGTCGATAAAAACCGAAATGATGAAAAGTTAGGCTTTTAGGGTGCCTTGGCGTCGAAAAACCCTCAATGATAAAAGCTTAGATTTTAGGATGCCTCGGTGTCGACAAACCCTAAATGATGAGACCATGATCTTGTTCCTTGACAATAACCAACTTTTTGACCAAACTTTGTTTCTATTTAGAGAGAAACATGGCCCACAACGATGAGGCCGGGGGTTCGGGCGGCAAGGCATTCTGGGAGCTGTCCCAGGAGATGGAGGAACAACCTCACTTGTATGAGGCCGCCGCCTTCCCCACCGATCCTGAGACCACGGATGGTGCCGCCGAGGATGACCACACTGATGCCACCACTGATGGTGCTGCCGAGGATGCCACCACTGATGATGGCGGCGCACGCACAGATAGCAGCCAGCCAAAGAGGCAACGGAAGGACCGGCGCCCGATCGTGCTCCGCACCCTCAAGGAGGAAGTTACTGAAGTGGACTCCAACGGGAATCCAACGGCGCCCGAACGAATAGTCAAGGGGTACTCGCTTCAGCTCGGGTGCATTGTCCGGAGCACCGTCTCGATCAACACCGAGAACCTGAGGCATCCTGACCGAGGGAATTGGCGCCACCTCCTCTTCACGAAGCTGCACGAACGATACTAGTTCCCCGCTGAATTCGAAAACACAAGCCTCAAAGGGAATAAAGTGAACAATGCTGCCCTCACGAAGATGAGCAAGGCCCTGTCTACTTGGAAAAGCAATGTGAAGAGAATGATCGAGAAAGGTGAGAGTTATGAGAAGATCAAGGAGAAAAATCCTTCGATCACCGAAGATGACTACAACGACTTCAAGATCAATTGCTCGAGCACCGCAAGCTCCCAATCAAGTGAGTGGGGGAAACAAATGCGGGAGCTGAACATAGGGGAACACACACTCGGTCCCGGCGGTTACAGAGTGGCGGAGCCTATATGGGACAAGGAGGAGGCGGGCCGTGCCGAGCAAGGCCTACCGCCCCTCTTCGATAAATACGGTGACAAGCAGACCAGGAACTTTGTCAGGGCCCGGTACAAGAAGGACCCGAAAACAAAGGAGCTTACCACGGATCCGAAGACCAGGCGGCTTGAGCTTGTTCTGGTAAGGAATACACCCCCGCGTAATTAGCTACATATGGTTGCATTCTAATTAATGAAGCCGAATTTCTAAATGGTTCACATTCCTTCCGCAGGAGACTGAAAGCAGTAGCGCGGGGTCGACTAAGAGCAACCCTTGGGACACCACTCTAAATAGGGGGTTGAATATAATGAAGAACAAGGATAAGCTCAGTAAGCCGACGTTAGCTGGTCGTGTGGCCGGCAAAGGCTTGTCGACAAAATGGGGGTCATACTATACCGCTGGTGTGCGGAAGGAGAAAAAGACCAGCTCGGAAAGCCAGGCGCGAGAGGTTCAAGAACTCAAGGCACAGGTGGCGCGGATTCCGGAGATTTTCCAAGAGCAAGTGGAACAACGACTCGGAGCGACGATCACCGCCCTTGTTCCTACCTTGATCTCGGGGTTGAGTGCGTGGATTGCGGGCGGCCAACAGGGGCCGCCCCCGATTCCTAGCTTCACGGCCAGCAACTCGCATAATGCGATGGCGGGGCCATTGGTGCCTCCGGCGGAGGCGGCATTGGTGTCTCCGACGCCGGCACGGGAGCTTAATGCACCCGGGTGTACGCCGGCCGGCACCTCTTCAGCAAGCGGCCGCTCCGTCAACTGCACGCCCGCCGTTGGCGGTGCCTCGACATTAGCCGAGCTCGACGCCATCATCAGGTAACTAATTAAGCCTCTCTCGGCCAAGGACTTCATCTCCTTGCCTTTGACTGGGCATCCCTGACGCCCTACATGTTTTCGCAGGGCGCCGCCGATGTTCCGTGCACTCTCCTCCACTTCGTGAACAACGAGTTGGTCGATGTCGCCAAGGGCAAAATCGTTCAACCGGGCAACCCCTTGTTCCACGGTACCCAGATGCCACCCAACTTGTTTAGGGTTCAACTGGTTCGGGTGCTGCCAGGCTGCGACGACTTGTTACCTCCGATTCGACCCGTCGGGGCCGACGATGATGACGTGATGACCCTCAGCGCCTGCCTGAGCTGGCCCCTGCTTTGGCCGAAGAGCCAGATTCGTTTGGGGGCGGGGGACACCACCCCAAAGACAACACCGCCAGTCGTGCCGGCGCCAAGTCGGCCCCATGGCAAGACCGCCGTAACGGTGCCGGACATCCCTATGCCACTGGATCCAAACATGCA
>NW_021170063.1:0-1327 GCF_002162155.2 Triticum dicoccoides
CTCAAATAGAATCATTAAGCAAGCAAACATATGCAAACAATGCAAACATAACAGCAATCTGCCAAAATAGTATAGTCTGTAAAGAATGCAAGATTCATCATACTTCCCTAACTCCTAAAATTATAAGAAAAATACTAAACTTTAGAAGATTTATCAGATCTCAATATACAAAAAATTTCAATATTATACCATTCTCTGACTTTTCTAGGGAATTTTTGCAACAACGGTGAACTTTCTGTTTTGAAACAGCAACATGTATACTTGCAAAATAAGCATGGCAAAGACTATCCTTGACATTTTTAGTGAAAATAAAGATGCAAAACATTATTCTAAATAACAGAAATCAAATACTAGCAAAATAAAATGACGCTCCAAGCAAAACACATATCATGTGGTGAATAAAAATATTGCTCCAAGTAAAGTTACCGATGAATGAACACGAAAGAGGGGAGGCCTTCCGGGGCATCCCCAAGCTTAGGCTCTTGTTTGTCCTTGAATATTACCTTGGGGTGCCTTGGGAATCCCCAATCTTAGGCTCTTCCCACTCCTTATTCCATAGTCCATCAAATCTTTGCCCAAAACTTGAAAACTTCACAACACAAAACTCAACACAAAACTCGTAAGCTCCGTTAGTATAAGAAAATAAATCCACCACTTAGGTACTGTTGTCAACTCATTTTAAATTCATATTGGTGTAATATCCAATGTATTCCAACTTCCCTATGGTTCATACCCTCCGATACTACTCATAGATTCATCAAAATAAGCAAACAACACGTAGAAAACAGAATCTGCCAAAAACAGATCAGTCTGTAGCAATCTGTAACTTTTGAATACTTCTGTAACTCCAAAAATTATAAAATAAATTGGTGGACGTGAAGAATTTGGCTATTAATCATGTGAAAAACGAATCAACCTAAAATCACTCTCCAATAAAACATGGCAGCTGATATCGTGAGCGCTAAAGTTTCTATTTTTACAGCAAGATCATAAAGACTTCACCCAAGTCTTCCCAAAGGTTCTACTTGGCAAAAACACTAATTAAAACATAAAAACACATGTAAACAGAGGCTAGATGAACTATTTATTACTAAACAGGAACAAAAAACAAGGAACATAAATAAAAAATTGGGTTGCCTCCCAACAAGCGCTAACGTTTAACGCCCTAGCTGTGCATGATGATTTCAATGATGCTCACATAAAAGATAAGAATTGAAACATAAAGAGAGCATCATGAAGGATATGACTAGCACATTTAAGTCTAACCCACTTCCTATGCATAGGGATTTTGTGAGCAATCAACTTATGGGAACAATAATCAACTAGC
>NW_021170064.1:0-2798 GCF_002162155.2 Triticum dicoccoides
CGTATACAATTCCCTTTGTCTAGCGGTACGATATTTGCCCGAGATTCGATCGTCGGTATCCCGATACCTTGTTCAATCTCGTTACCGGCAAGTCTCTTTACTCGTTCCGTAACACATCATCCCGTGATCAACTCCTTGATCACATTGTGCACATTATGATGATGTCCTACCGAGTGGGCCCAGAGATACCTCTCTGTCACACGGAGTGACAAATCCCAGTCTCGATTCGTGCCAACCCAACAGACACTTTCGGAGATACCCGTAGTGCACCTTTATAGTCACCCAGTTACGTTGTGATGTTTGGCACACCCAAAGTATTCCTGCGGTATCCGGGAGTTGCACAATCTCATGGTCTAAGGAAATGATACTTGACATTAGAAAAGCTTTAGCGAACGAACTACACGATCTTTGTGCTAGGCTTAGGATTGGGTCTTGTCCATCACATCATTCTCCTAATGATGTGATCCCGTTATCAATGACATCCAATGTCCATGATCAGGAAACCGTAACCATCTATTGATCAACAAGCTAGTCAACTAGAGGCTTACTAGGGACATGGTGTTGTCTATGTATCCACACATGTATCTGAGTTTCCTATCAATACAATTCTAGCATGGATAATAAACGATTATCATGAACAAGGAAATATAATAATAACTAATTTATTATTGCCTCTAGGGCATATTTCCAACAGGAGTTGTGTTTGGACTTGAGACAGGCGTCATATGAACGGCATGAGAAAACGTTTCTTTGTTAGTCCTGGACAGAAACATATTTTCTTAGGCAAAGCCAACTCGAAAAAAATAGATGATGGAGTCAACCTCACGGAGTCAATCAGAGGCCCAATCAGGTTTGTGAGACGGAGAGAAAAAAGGATGAACTATTTTTTCACTACGTACAAAAATCCTATAAGGACGTGTGGATCTCAAATTAGTACCACCTCATTTATATTACGATTTTGTCTATACAAATCATAAAAGCGTATTATGTCATGAGAAGAAAGCGTATTGTGACGGTGAACCCACGGAATCAATCCGTGCTTTATTATTAGGGAAAGATTATTATTATTATATTATTATTATTATTATTATTATTAGGGAGGGATTATTATTATTATTAGGGAGAGATTTTGTCCATATAAATTGTAAAGGCGTATTATGACATGAGAAGAAAACGTATTGTGACGGTGAACCCACAGAGTCAATCCGTGCTTTATTATTAGGGAGCAAAAATACCCGTGAGTTGCAACGGGAGAAAATAACTTTCTTAACATAAACTAATATAATAATTGATATTTAATTTTTAATTGACGTCAATTATTCCCAACATAAAAAAGATTTGTGTTTTCAACCATACTGTCTTTGCAAAAACAATTAATGCGTTCATGGATTTCCTAGTTCTGGAAGGAAAGGGGTTGAAGGAGTAGTGGAGTAATGTCAACTATTGATGTTCTGTTCATGGTGTGAGAGAGCTTTGGAAACTGTAATAACTTGAGGCTCACTAATCTAAACTCTTACGAACCATTTTAACAAAGTGACACGAAATATTACATAGGAGCGAAATTTCAATGACTACGTCGAGGTGATGATAGAATTTGCAACCCTAGTTCACGTCTGTGGATGGCATGGATCGCGGTGCACGGGAATAAGAATAACGGTCGGACCTGGGACATATCTAGGAGGTTGACGACATTTGGATGAGTATATTGGTGTGTGTAATTAAAAATTCATAAATTGAATGCGACATAGGCTTGAGACGATTGACATAGAATGAAAGGTAAAATTAATCATTCATGAAGCGCGAGTCAAGCTCTTATTTATCCGAATGGATTTTTATTGTTGTTGTGGTCTTATGTGTTCGGCTAAAAGAGGTCTAATTGTTGAAGGCGTGAAAAAAGCACGGTCGAATATCGGATATGTGCATGCACGTCCATCATCCTGCATGTGTATACTTGCAGCCCAAAGGTCCATCCTTCTTCCTTTTAGTTTGCCTCATCCTTTCCTTTTTAATAGGAATTAGACATCCCACAATTCCGTTTCAGGAATTTATTCTTCCTTTTTAATTCGCCCAATCCTTCATTAGCGCCCAAAGACAGACACAATTCCGTCGTGCTAGTGCGGCTCACTGCTCCATTTATCCTTTTTTGTTAGAGCATTCCAGCATCCAACTCTCCGCACCTCCAAATGATTCATCGGTTGTGAGTCCGGCCGGCAGGCTCACCCTCGATCTCCTTTAATACCCAATACGCCTCACATGTAATTTATTTTCTTAATCTTAAAGAGACAAGGATCAATTCTTTCCTTTAATAAACCACCATTAGTTTATTTCCTTCAATATACAGCCCCCAATTCCTTCCTTTTATACCACAATCCGGAAATCCATCCTGACTTTATTTTGTTCATATTCGGCCCTCAATTCCTTCCTTTAATAGACAAAGGTCAATTCTTTCCTTTAATAGACCACAATCAATTATTTCCTTCGATAGACAACCCTCAATTCATCTCACGGTCTCTTTTCTTATGCGTCTTGCTGATTACATGACACTTGCTAACATATATAAACTGGTAGGATTCTGTTTAAAGGAACAACGTGGGATTATTTAACATCAAATTTGGACATCCGTTTGGTTGTTGGAGCCTTTTGCCGGGACAGGAGGTCACGAGTTGCCGCGGCCTTTTTTTCTCATGTTGTTCGTGGCCCAAAAAAGGCCTAGAAGTGTAGCGATTGGATGTTGATTAGGCCTAGCCGTGCATCTATGTGGTCCAATATGAAAATTTCCATTCTAATGTTTGGCTCGG
>NW_021170065.1:0-1204 GCF_002162155.2 Triticum dicoccoides
AATTCAATGGGTGCACTCAAAATTGTTGGTATTTCAGTTGTTTGATCACATGGCAAAGTCAAATTATCAACGTAGTCCTCTAAAATAGGTGGTGTGATCAAAGTAGTGGGTAGCTCATCAGATGGTGCATTCAAATTGACAAGGCATTCATCATTCTCATGTAGAGATGGAAGATCAGTACCTTTGTCATTACCTCTTATGATCAACTCAGATGATGTAGCCACTCTCGGGGGCGATGTGTCACATGGTGGAGGTGATGTAGTCCTGACAACAACGGATGTGGTTGTCATAGTATGCGTAGTAGTTGAAGGAACAATCATATCAACTCTTGGAATGTGCACCGTGCGCTTGTTCTCCTCGTGGCCAACACGTCGTTTTATTTCCTGTTCAGCTTTGGAAGCAAGATGAAACAAATGGTCCATAGGATAACACTCTTCATGAATTAGTATCTCTTGAATATCACGGTTTAATCCTCCCCAAAATCTATCCATAAAATCATCTTCACCTTCTTCTAAAGAGGAATGCAACAAGGTAGTTTGTAAATCATCATAATATTTTATTACAGTTTCACTACCTTGTTTTAAGTGTTGCAACTTCTTAATCATGTCACGAGTATAATAAGCAGGGACGAAAGTATGTCGCATGGCAAGTTTCAAATCATCCCAAGTAGTAGGTATATAATCAGGGTGTAACCGACAATATTCACTCCACCAAACCAAAGCATAACCAGTGAAAGAACCAACCGCAACCTTATCCTTTTTATGTTCATTGAAATTATGGGAAGCAAATATATTTTTTATGTCGAACTCCCATTCAATATATAAAGCAGGTTTAAAACGACCATTAAATGGTGGTATAGATACATTAACCTGATCATGTGCATTTGGATGTTTGTGCACCTCTCGTGACGGTTGTGGTATTTGCAAAGGTGGTGGCACGTCTCCCGCGATCGACAAAGCCCATGAATTAACTCTGGATCCTGTCATGATTAGTAGAACAAGAAACAAAACCCAAAAATAATGTTCCTATAACTACTAGGATGTGGTGGTAAAACGCTCACAGTAAAGCAAATATCAATGTCTTACAAGTTCTTACCATGCAGCAGGCGGTGATCGGCAACCAGCGGTGTCAAGTAACTCCGAATATTGAGTAAAGCGATTGCCAGGGGAGCGTACGTATACACGGTGTAGAAATATGTGGAGCT
>NW_021170066.1:0-1022 GCF_002162155.2 Triticum dicoccoides
TCCTCGGGATATTGTAAACATGTAAAACGTTGTTCAGTTTCTAACTCCCAAGTAAGATATATATCAGGAACATATCTACCCTCAAATGGTGGAATATTCAATTTCAGTTTAGGAATATGGACATCATCTCGTACCTGAGGTGGTGGTGCGGGCCTACCATTACGAATATATACCTGAGGTCGACCTGGTGGTGGTGGTGCTGGTGGCTGCACGTAGTTCGGATTTTGATCAACCTCATCCTCATAATCTCCCACATAATCATCATCCTCCTGGGTACCAGCAGCAGCAGTAGCAGGAGCCAAAGAAGCACCAACAGCAGTAGCAGCGGCACCAGAATTTTGTCCTGGCTCAATAGGAACACGCTGTGCTCGTCCATACTAATTCGGAAGGGGGCGTAGTTGTTGTTGTTGCAGAGGTGCGACAGGTGCAGCTGGTGGTGGAAGACGCGCAAGCAGTTCATTAAATCTGTTATCGAGCTTTGTTTCGAACGTCTTCTCAAGGCCAGTGATCTTCTCCATGGCCTCTTCAAAATTGTTCAGCACATCTTATACCTGTTCAGTCATCATTTGCTGAAACTTATCATGAAGCTCCTTGTTCGATAAGTTCTCTCAGTCAATCTCGTCGGCTTGTGATCCTGGCATGGTTAGCAGCAATAGAAACACATAAGAATATGATCCTACAGACTACTAAGAAGTGGTGGTGGTGTATCACAAATCCGTCAAGCAAATCTCAAATTCTTACCAGTTCTTACCCAGCAGCAGGCGGTGATCGGCAACCGTTGTAGTCAAAAACTCTCAAAGCTTGGATAGAGCGATTACCAGGGAGAGTCAAACACACGACGTAGATGTATGTGGAGCTAGGAAGGCTTATAGTATGGTAGCAAAAAGGGTCAGCAATAATCAATTCAGAGATGCAAAGTTGAATAAACGCTCAACGACGGTACTGTGCTGGTCCTAGGCTAGACTGTGCTAGAGACGCGAGCCTAGAACACCAACAAAATCACGGCGCGGCACGTAAACAAG
>NW_021170067.1:0-1353 GCF_002162155.2 Triticum dicoccoides
GGAGCCATATGGTTGTCGCTTTATTGTATGCAATGCAATCGCGATGTAATGCTTTACTTTATTACTACGGTAGTGATAGTCGTGGAAGCATAAGATTGGCGAGACGACAACGATGCTACGATGGAGATCAAGGTGTCGCGCCGGTGACGATGGTGATCATGACGGTGCTTCGGAGATGGAGATCACAAGCACGAGATGATGATGGCCATATCATATCACTTATATTGATTGCATGTGATGTTTATCTTTTTATGCATCTTATCTTGCTTTGATTGACGGTAGCATTATAAGATGATCTCTCATTAAATTATCAAGAAGTGTTCTCCCTGAGTATGCACCGTTGCCAAAGTTCGTCGTGCCCAGACACCACGTGATGATCGGGTGTGATAAGCTCTACGTCCATCTACAACGGGTGCAAGCTAGTTTTTGCACACGCAGAATACTCAGGTTAAACTTGACGAGCCTAGCATATGAAGATATGGCCTCGGAACACGGAGACCGAAAGGTCGAGCGTGAATCATATAGTAGATATGATCAACATAACGATGTTCACCATTGAAAACTACTCCATCTCACGTGATGATCGGTTATGGTTTAGTTGATTTGGATCACGTAATCACTTAGAGGATTAGAGGGATGTCTATCTAAGTGGGAGTTCTTAAAGTAATATGATTAATTGAACTTAAATTTATCATGAACTTAGTACCTGATAGTATCTTGCTTGTTTATGTTGATTGTAGATAGATGGCTCGTGCTGTTGTTCCGTTGAATTTTAATGCGTTCCTTGAGAAAGCAAAGTTGAAAGATGATGGTAGCAATTACACGGACTGGGTCCGTAACTTGAGGATTATCCTCATTGCTGCACAGAAGAATTACGTCCTGGAAGCACCGCTAGGTGCCAGGCCTGCTGCTGGAGCAACACCAGATGTTATGAATGTCTGGCAGAGCAAAGCTGATGACTACTCGATAGTTCAGTGTGCCATGCTTTACGGCTTAGAATCGGGACTTCAACGACGTTTTGAACGTCATGGAGCATATGAGATGTTCCAGGAGTTGAAGTTAATATTTCAAGCAAATGCCCGGATTGAGAGATATGAAGTCTCCAATAAGTTCTATAGCTGTAAGATGGAGGAGAACAGTTCTGTCAGTGAGCATATACTCAAAATGTCTGGGTATAATAATCACTTGATTCAATTGGGAGTTAATCTTCCGGATGATTGCGTCATCGACAGAATTCTCCAATCACTGCCACCAAGCTACAAGAGCTTCGTAATGAACTATAATATGCAAGGGATGAACAAGACTATTCCCGAGCTCTTCGCAATGCTGAAAGCTGCGGAGGTAGAAATCAAG
>NW_021170068.1:0-1044 GCF_002162155.2 Triticum dicoccoides
GGAAGATTAACTCCCAATTGAATCAAGTGATTATTATACCCAGACATTTTGAGTATATGCTCACTGACAGAACTGTTCTCCTCCATCTTGCAGCTATAGAACTTATTGGAGACTTCATATCTCTCAATCCGGGCATTTGCTTGAAATATTAACTTCAACTCCTGGAACATCTCATATGCTCCATGACGTTCAAAACGTCGTTGAAGTCCCGATTCTAAGCCGTAAAGCATGGCACACTGAACTATCGAGTAGTCATCAGCTTTGCTCTGCCAGACGTTCATAACATCTGGCGTTGCTCCAGTAGCAGGCCTGGCACCCAGCGGTGCTTCCAGGACGTAATTCTTCTGTGCAGCAATGAGGATAATCCTCAAGTTACGGACCCAGTCCGTGTAATTGCTACCATCATCTTTCAACTTTGCTTTCTCAAGGAATGCATTAAAATTCAACGGTACAACAGCACGAGCCATCTATCTACAATCAACATAAACAAGCAAGATACTATCAGGTACTAAGTTCATGATAAATTTAAGTTCAATTAATCATATTACTTAAGAACTCCCACTTAGATAGACATCCCTCTAATCTTCTAAGTGATTATGTGATCCAAATCAACTAAACCATGACCGATCATCACGTGAGATGGAGTAGTTTTCAATGGTGAACATCGTTTATGTTGATCATATCTACTATATGATTCACGCTCGACCTTTCGGTCTCCGTGTTCCGAGGCCATATCTGCATATGCTAGGCTCGTCAAGTTTAACCTGAGTATTCTGCGTGTGCAAAAACTGGCTTGCACCCGTTGTAGATGGACGTAGAGCTTATCACACCCGATCATCACGTGGTGTCTGGGCACGACGAACTTTGGCAACGGTGCATACTCAGGGAGAACACTTCTTGATAATTTAGTGAGAGATCATCTTATAATGCTACCGTCAATCAAAGCAAGATAAGATGCATAAAAAGATAAACATCACATGCAATCAATATAAGTGATATGATATGGCCATCATCATCTTGTGCTTGTGATCTCCATCTCCGAAG
>NW_021170069.1:0-1626 GCF_002162155.2 Triticum dicoccoides
GTCGCCGCCCCATCGTCGCCGCCCCGTCCCGTCGCCCCTTCCTTGCCGACCCGTCGTCGCCTTGCCGGTGAGCTCGCCCCGGCCGCCATGTCCACACACACACAGTACTACACACACACACACACACACACACACACTACACATACACACACACTACACACATTAGTTTGTTTGTTATAAATTTTTCTGTTTTTTAGTTATAAAAATGTTAGAAATTATTCTGTTTTTAGTTATATAAATATTAGAAATGTTAGTTTTATAGAAATGTTATAAATGTTTTCTGTTTTTTAGTTATAGAAATATTTATAGAAATGTTAGCAATTTTTCTGTTTTTTAGTTATATAAATATTAGAATTGTTATGGAAATGTTAGTTATATAATCAGGAAATTTTAGAATTAGTTTTAGTTAGATGAATTAGATTAATCTCAAATTGTTAGAATTTGCATATATATAGAATTTTAGTTATCACAATCCAATCATTTAAAAAATGTTACTTTTTGCAGACATATAGTATTTGTTCTCGACGATATGCCCGGCCCGCATCCTCGCCGTCGACCCGTTCGCGACGATGTCATGCTTCAGGGGACCCATGTCCGGGATTGGGCTCCGCCGGGCTAGCACTGGGAGGTGCTACCTAGAGGGGCGCGCCGCTTGGTGAGGAACCCGACCTCGGGTCCCGTCGTCGACCCTGATCTTCTTTGGTGGCGTTCGCGTGGGCCACATTCTGTGAAGAGGCAGCCGGCCCCGCCGGAGGTGGTGCATCGCCGTGTCAGGGAGGAAGATGAGCACGTCCATCGCTACATGGCTGCTATGGACGACGTCAGGTTCTCCACTACTTGGCGGGTTCTTTTGGCAGATGATCAGAGATATGATCCTGTGATGGTTCCTTCTCTTTGGGTGTGCACCGCCCGCGCCCCAGGAACCGCGAGTGGCGCCCTAGATTCTTCTGTAGTACTCGATCTTTATTAACTACTAGTTCCTGATATGAACTATTTAATAATCCCTTTATTAATTTTCTTTGCCGGCGGGCAGGGCAGGGCACGTGGCCAAAAAAGTTGTTTTGGCATCGACCCAAGATAAGTAATTAAGTAGTACTAGCTAGCTACCATCTCTTTAATTCTTGTTTCAATATCATTAATTAATGTCATGCTTGATTAATCATTATCTGATTCAATTTCCTTCTCGTAAAGGTCCTGAGGCAGGCATCGGGGAATAATCTGTATGCATTCTATGTTTGCCAGAACATTCGCATGATGACGTGCGAAAGGAGCAGATCTGATAGACAGGACTGCGTACGTTTTTGTGAGAACACTATTCACACCATTATCTAGTCACACAGCTAACACACATGCATATTGATCTCCTTCTTAACAGTTCAGATCGGTGCGGGATAAGCTCCTACCATCGGACCGCATACAAGCACTTCAAGAGGAAATAGCCGGATTTTTGCTCGACCAAGTCATAGATCCGAAAGAAGAATACTATTACCCGCTACCGCCCCCATAAACCACTTGTCATCGTACTCCGAAGACACCAAGGCAACATGTAGTAGAAATTGTATATGTATATACATGTGTATATGTGTGAATAGTTAATGGTGTTGGCTGTGAGACATTCGATGATAT
>NW_021170069.1:2722-5182 GCF_002162155.2 Triticum dicoccoides
AGTGGGCCCCACATGTCAGAATTAAGGAAAATCAACCATAAAAAGTGGTGCCGCCGGGAATCAAACTTGCGAGGTGGTCCGTGCAAACAACCATAGCTAACCACAAGACCGCTCATGTTTTGTTGCCCAACAAAGATAATGACGCAATATATTATAACTGAACACACCCGTGTGGTTTAAATGGCTGCAGTATGCTGCAATAATTATATGCACATTTTCATAATTCATAATTTTTTTTATAAATCTTTTGTGTAAATTAAAAATACTAATAATTAGGAAAAAGTCAAAATTTTAATTATTCTTATAAATATATGCATCTATATATTTTTCAATTATATAGAAATTAAGAATATATGCCATGAGCGGAAGGTATCACAAGTGATTGTTAATATAAATGTTTGTATTCATAATTTTGTATAATTTAAATGTATTCCATGAGGTACATTTTTTTACATTTACTACAATTAATAATTTTATATTTACTAAATGTTTCAAATATAATCCACATGTAAATAAGTGAATATTTGTCCGTAAAATATCTATAACAAGCGAATATTATAAATTTACTTTTATTACTGTGATTATAAGTTACAAATTTAAAAAAAGCTAACATGTGCAAATGGGCTACACGGACATGTAAAACCCACAAACGTATTCCTACACAGGATATTAAATGTAGTTTTGTTTTTGACATGATAATATGAATGGTGTTTTGGCTAGGCCAAGTGCTTTTGCTACACTACAATTTTTATCTTTCATTTCTCATTGTGCTGACATATGCGGCTCACTAGTCATAGAAACATATATAACACAAATCATCTATTGGAAGTGGGTCCCATGCCACGTATGCATGCCAATTAAAATATTGTCCCACGTCAGCGCATTATACATCTATGAATGAGATTATCATCATGTTTGCACGATCATGCCAGGTTCTATAACTAGTTCGACGTATTTTTCAAGTTTAGACACTAAAGTGAGCATCGGTGACAAGTTTAAACGCCACTGGTGATATTACCTTTAAGTAAAATAATGACAAAGATAATCACGTGTAATTTTTTTTTCGAAACAAAGGCAAAGATTGCCTCATCTATTAATTAAGCAGAAGAGAACTGCCCAGTTAATTACGGAAAACCGGGCGAAAACCGGAACAACAGAGGCCAAGCCCACACCCAAAGACTGAAACACACAGGGCAAAGCCCACCCTAATCGGCGACATGTCGACCTACGGCCAGACAACGCAGCTCCGACTCTGACGGAGAACTCAGAAGAACAAAACCAGGCACGACTGGCGCCACGGAAGATCACCGAACGGACCACCTGCAGCTAGTCATCGTACACCACAGGGCCCTGCCACCGCAGCTTCGACTCCACAGCAACAAACAAACCGAGGCAATACCGTGAACATGCCAGAGAAGAGCCGACTACTGCAACCATTGCCGCGTTGTCGACATCTCTCCCACCATCATCGTTGCCACAGAAGTTTGGTCGCCACAGTGATTCTCTCGGGGCCGCCGCCCCGACATCCACCGCTCCGTCGCGCCCAGCGCAATCAACCGGCACCGCCTTCTGGGGCCGCCGCCCCGACATACCACCGCTCCCCCAGAGCAGCAACACCGCACAACCCAGCTGCCCGCAGCCCACGCTGCACAGGGCAACCGCTCGCAGACCACGAACGTCGCACCACATCGGGGCCGCCGCCCCGACGTAAAGTCAGATCGCCCCCTCTGGAGCGCATTGACCGAGCCGACACCCCTACCGCCCAAGCGGGACAAGGATGCCACCCAACCAATGCCGAGATAGAGCCCCGCCACATAGAGCTGCCACTCACATTGTTCCCGAGATCGCCATCTCGGCGCACAATCAAAAACCACCCGGAGCCGCCGCTCCGACGTTTACTTTTCCCGACGACGAAGAGATCCGTGCAAACTGCAGTATGTTGACTCTCCAAGGAAATGCCTCAAAGAAGGAAACGGCGTAGCTGCCGTCATCGCCCACTTCGACCATCCGAAGCTAGGGATTTCTCCCGGAGAGTCGTGCAATGGAGCTCCACGGCAACGCCTTCAAGAAGGGGAATGGCGCCATGGCGCTGCCGTTGCCGGTACCGACCCAAAGTCAGTGCTGGACTTTCGCCCGAAGCTCCTCCACACCTCCGAATCCAAGCAGATCCGAAGCACTGCACAGCACACAATCCCCATTGTCGACGTCCACCGGCTCCACCTCGTGGAGCAGCTGCCGCCGCACCTCTCAACCACGCCGGAAGCCAACGCATCCACCACTGCACCGCCCAAGGCCCGCTCCCACCAGCCACCACCGGCGCGCAACCGCCCGACCATCACCCAAGCCGCAGCCCGCCCCGCAAGGAGGCCCGATGGCGAGCTCGTCCCGGGGCCGCCGCGCCGGCCTCCTCTTGCAGCCCCGGCGCGCGAGACCACCGCCGCGCCGCCCCACTCCTCGCAC